>NW_028325551.1:0-65569 GCF_027475165.1 Benincasa hispida
GTCTGCCTTGGCCTTAGCCTTGGCTGCCTTCCTTTCCTTTAGCCAGTGCGAAAAACTCTTCTTCCAGTGTTCGTCCTGGTTGATGTGGAAAAATTTTCTTTTTTCAACTGGCGGTGAACGCCTCCTTGTGGTGATAGATGATGGGTTAGAAGGCGTTTTCCCTTTCCCCTTACCACCCTTCTTCTTCTTCCCCTTTTCAGAGTCAGAAATAGAAGGTGTAGACTTCGTTCCTAAGGTCGAACCTCGATCCAACGTCCTAGAAGATGAGGCAGCATTTGCCTTACCCCTTTTTCTCTCCTTACTTTTCAGTAAAGATTGGTATGTCTACAGTTCGTTGAGGATAGTTCTAAGGGTATATTCCACATTGTTAAGAATCTCATTGCTTACAAAGTGGAGGAAGCTCTTCGACAAAGAATGCAAGATTATGCTAACCTGACTGCGCTCATCGATTTTAGACCCATTCATCTCCGCCACGTTAAAGTGGGCCATCATGTTAAGCACATGTTCATGAACAGAGGTTCATTCCTCCATTTTGGAGTTGAAGATGTATTTAAGAGCTTTGTACTTGAGCTATCCAGACAGTTGTCCGAACGTTCCCTACAGGGACTCCATGATCTCACATGCTGAGACCACGAGGCATGCTTCTTGGCCAACACGTCACTCAGACTGGCCAAGATTTAGGCTCGGGCCTTCTCATTTGCCTATGTCCATCGCTCGTACACCCCTTTAATATTTCGAGGGGCGTTTGGAGTTGGAATAGAAGGACAAACCACCATAAGGGCATACATCAGATCTTCGATGATGAGTATCGTCGTGATCATATGTTTCCCATTCGAATAGTTGTCGCCAGTATGTTTTTCAATGCTTAACAAAGCAATTGTGGCTGTAGCCATTTTAAAAACCATTGGTGAAAAACGAAAAAACTTTTATAAGACTTTACTAAACCACATTTTAACCAATTAGTTTTAGAAAAACAGTTTTCAAGTAGCCTAAGTTATTAAGACTTCTATTTTGCAATGATGCCCTAGAGAGGCAGGACAAACGTCACCAATAGGGTGATCAGATGCCCCTTCATTGGGATGACATATTCTCAACCATTAGGAAGAACCAACTCTTGAAACTAAACCTAACAGCCACCATTTATTTGTTCCAAAACTGTCAACCCTTAACAATTCTGCGTAAGTGTGACCGCTCGTTTTTGGCCCCAGAGTCCCGCCCTAATGAGCCCACCGTAGGGAAAAAGAAGATTAGGACAAAAGACTAAGTAACCTCATCATCTTACAGGAGATCAAATAAAGAAACGCATAAAACTGCCATCCTTTAGAAGGACACTCCCAGGGTGCCTCGAGGTAATGCACAAAAACTTTATTCAACCTAACGAGAGAGACAGTGGGATATGCGTTAGCACTTCCTCCTCCCACATACTATGAACATTCTCTCCATCCACCTTGTTATGACCTACCCAAACACCATCCTTTAGGGAGACACTCCCAGGGTGCCACGAGGTCGAGGGAAGATCTCACGTTATGGACAATAAGGGAGAAACACAAGAGATTTAAATGAAGCATCATATACCCCAAGTACCTCCCACTGAATGTCCTACCTAGGGGTTGATTAACCTAGACAATCTGGCTACTGCTTTTAGTCTAAGTCATTTATAAGTCCACTAAAAAACAACTTTTGTCTTTGAAATAATACAAGTTCAAGTAGTCACATTAAACTTTTTAATGGACTGTCTTTAACTTGCATGCATGCATCATATCTATCTAATTCACCATTCCAGGTAGTTTCCCAGGTAGGGGTATTACGTTTCCGTCACCTTAAATACTCTAGCCTAGACAGAATCTGCCTTAGACAAAAGGTCTCTTATAGATAGATTTGCTATACTTTAACCTTTTATTAGTCAATTTAATACTATTAAATTGATTAAAAGATTAAACCCTAAGGTTACTGATCATATTATAGTCGTGATCATAGGTTTATCTCATCCAAGTTTATACATTTTAAAATCATGAATTAACCTAAGTTGGCATGCATGTCTTTCTTATAGACATTAGTTCTAATCTCTTTTATAACCATTATAAAAGAAACAACTAAAAGAAACATTGCCACACAACAAGGTATTTATAACGCTTATAAATTTAGTCTATGTGTCATGCTTCATGCAATGTCCAGTCATTACTATACATATCTTTTATATACAAGTAATAACCTAGCACACCTGCTTTCCATACACCCTTATACTATAAAAATTATAATATAAAGATAATGTATGTCAATGCTTTATGCATGCATAAATATAACTCTTATATTATATGATGCATGAGCATATTCTTACATAATTTAAATCATGCTTCTCTAAATCATAACACTTATATTAAAGAGATGATGCATGACCAAAGCATAACCTAAGGTGGGATTTTTCTATATGTGCATACCATATGACATATATATAAAACATACATCTCATGTATAATAACATAGATTAATGGACCGAGATGAACCACCTAAAAACTGAAATGAAAAATTCTATCTATTACATATTTGCACCGAGCAAACTGGTTCACAGACGAACCGAGTCTTGAAACGTGGGGTGAAGCTCCCATCGTTTAGTAAACGCCTCTAGGTAAACGATCGTGTAGCACACTAGACGATAATGCGCGGATGCTAAACGATCGCTTAGACGACAACAAAGGTAAACGATTGCTTAACACGCGAAAGGTAAACGATTTACTATGCAATTTACTCTAGATTGTATAGTTAGTAACTAAGCGATGAAGCTTGTTGAGCTATACGATCGTCTAGTGCACGCGTGTTAAAAAACTCCCGAGTATTCGATACTCAACGATCGTCTACCCCATCATCTACACGACTCGACCAATGCTTGGTCGTTCTAATCTTCGATGAATAGCAACCCTTACCACGAAGCTTCTTCACGAACGATTCACAGACTTAAACCAACTTTGAATACAACCTCGATAGCATTTAATCATGTGCGAAAACGTAGAGGCCTTTACAATTAACTCGAAATGTAAAAGAATTTAACAAACCAGAGGTTTCATCCCAGAAACTCCATTAATCCACACATCCACAAACAAATTAATGCTTAAAACAGAGAGTAGACATGCTTTTACCCACCGAGAATGTAAATGCAATTCTTCGCAATAATGAATTTGGAATATTAGAATTCTGGCTCTGATACCAATTGAAGAAGCTCTTATACAAGAGTACCTCTGAGCGAAAGCGGATCTTTCCAAAAGCATTGTGACAGAATTACCACATTTACATTCACACATACAGATATGCATTAAACTACTAAATTACCGGCATGCTTGAAGATAAATAAACAAGAGAACGAGTAAACTTACCAGTTGAAGACTCTCTTCATAGCAAGTCATGCTCTCTTCAGTAACGGACGCTCTCGCTCTCGTTGGAACGACAAGCTATCATTCAGCAACACCCGATCATCTACCACGAATGGATTCCACACAAACAGACGAAGAATGGGGACGACACCACCACTTGGAACCCTTTGTATTCTTGGAGTGAGAATCCAAAGAGTGGGCTTTTTTCGGATTTGGTAGAGGGAAGGATGAAAAGAGATCATATACAACGATCAAGAAAGTGGGGGAAGGTAACGTCTATCGTATAGACAAGATGCTTGATCGTTTAGGATCGTGTAGGAAAAGGTAAATGATCATCTATACGATTGTTGAATAAAAGCTCGACGCTAAGCGATCGTTTTGTAAATCGTGGGCAATCATTTAGAAGACAACACGTGCGTGTAAGCGATCGTCTAGTAAACTCGAGCTATCGTATAGGCTCTCAATTCACTAAGTGATAAGATGCAAACACCTCGTGTGCTATTAACCGTGTTCTCTACAAAATGAAAACAATTTTTATTTTATTCTTTAGTTACGAAAACCGAATGGAACCTCCCACTAACGCATGGTTATGGAGAAAATAGCGGCCAATTATCCCATAATTGTTAAATTAATATATATTAAATATAATCATATTATATCCATTAACCTATAGTTTAATATCATATATCAATCATAGTGTTTTCTCCTCAACTAGATATAAATCATATTTAAATCCAATTTCCTCCAATTAATGTATATCATACATAAAATCAATCATATCATATATAATTAACCAGTTCAATTATATCATATTTAATCGAACTCCCTCTTGTCAATCTGAACATTTCAAACTTACCCAAAAACTTATTCTCAACTTTAATCCAAGCAACCAAGGGGACCTTATGGACCTATTGCTCGAAGCTCTAATGGTATGTGATAGCTGATTAAACTCTTTAGCACCAAGATCCACCATCTATTAACTACTAAGCATTGCACTAAAAACCGATAGCTTAACTCTTCTTACCATAAATATATTTCTGTGTCCATCGGTTATAACCAATCATCAGTATGATAACCCTTCATAACTCTCTCTTAGATTCTCGACCCTAAGAAGAATACAGAGGTTTCTCTGTTGGTGGTGTCTGACTAAATTGGGATTTGGGTGTTGCAGTGTTCTTTGGTGCTCATGATCCAAGAAGATTCGTGGTCGATTGAGAGGATTTCATAAATAATTTGTGCCATCAAGGGTTAGTATCTTTGAACCCTATTTTCATCTTCTTTGTATTATTGTTCTAAGCGTGCTGTAAATTACTTGGAATGCATAATAGTGTTTTAAATTTTATTTTTTATGTAAATTAAAAATTGGAAATTTTCTCACTTCTGTCTAGGGTTTTCATAAACCTTCACTAACATTTGGTTAATCTCACAAGAAATACAAATCTCTGGTGAAATTCCAAAGAAGATAACTAACCTTTAATGAATCCTGAAGGAAGCACTAACCTTTGGTAGGTCATGTCTACGGATAGGGGGTAACCATCACTAACATAAATATCATGGGTCATAAAATAGAGTCCACATATAAATCATAACATAAAGCTCATCCATCCTCATATATGCCAAATAAGATATAGATCATGCTCGTACTTTCTTATAAAATATCTTATAAAACAAGATTATGCTAATTCTTATCACATACATCAACAAGGACAATCATATGTTCAATTTCCTCTTTAATCATGCATCATGATTCATGCAGCCTTATAATCATTAAATTGTTCTTAAGTTTTATCACCTGACACAAAGACAGTTCTAGTAGTAAGATTACTTACCTCAGATTGCAAAATTAAGAACTAGCAAGCTTAACCACTTCCTTGCCCAACAAAACTGACAATCCACAGGATCGACTTAAAACACCCAAACGAAAGCACCTAAAGTCCTCAAGATCCAAATCTTTCACTCACTCAAATTTGTCGACTAGGTCTTTAATTGTTTTGACAAAAATTTCATTGGCCTACATACCAACATCCAAAATATGACGAGTTTCAACAAATCAGGGCTAAAACTTTAATGAGTGCTCAATTATCCTTAGGAAAACCCAATCAAACTAATTAAAACTTACCCTTAAATCAAGATTCTAGCGAAAAATCTTGGCAGTGACAGTCCCACCAGGTCAGTGACGGTAAAAGCGTCGACGATGGCAGAGAATGGAGTCTTGAAAGATAGGGAACGACGCAGCCCCAAGGCAGTGGATGGAGACAAACTCCGGCGACGCAAGTGATCGGCTATCCGAAGGGCAACATGCGGATGGCTGTGTGTCAGGCAGTGGACGAGGCTTGGTCGAAGGAGAGATGCAACACGAGCTTCACTTGATGGTGTCGACGCCGTTAGGATTGGGATTGCTCACGTGAAGGATAAATTCAAAAGAAGGGGGGGTGTTTTGCTTGCACGCGAAAAAGAAAGGAAGGAAATAATTTTTTTTTTTAACTTTAATAACTTTAACCCTTATAAAAGAAAAAAAGTGTAATTGCAATTGGTAGTATTTTTAGGAATAATAACCAAGTCTTTCACATCATTTAAAAAAATTGCAAATATAGTCAAGTCTATCAGCAATAGACTTTTATCGTTGATTGACTCTCAAGTCTATTAGTGATAGATTTCTATCAATGTTAGACTCTTACTAGTGATATGGTCTATCACTGATAGATTGCTACTAATAATATAGTCTATCACTGATAGACTATTTAAATTTGGTCATATTTGTAATTTTTTTTTACATTATGTTATATTTGTTAATACTTCAGGGTAATGTCTATATTTTCTACCGTCCCAAGAAAAAAAAAATATATATATATATATGAATAAACTCACTTTCCCTTTTCCTTTTCCAATTCCAATTCCAAATCTCTATTTTTTAAAAAAGATTAAACTTCCAAATTCTTTTTGAAAGAATGAATTTAAATAAGTTATCCTATTAAATCGATTTAATTTAATTCTATTTTTCAAATTAAATTAAAATTGAAATAAATCCCAAATTCTTCTTAAATTAAAACTTAAATTCCAAAATTCTTCACCGAGAAAAATTTAGAAATTGAATTATCATTTCACAATAATTCAATTCGACCTCCAAAATTCAAAATAATTCTCATATACCATAACATAATAAAATTTAAATTACATAAAAATTTGGGATGTCACACGTGAAACTCAAGGGAGTTCCCTTTGCCGGATCTTCCCGTCAACAGAAATAATTATGAAATATAATGGAGCCTAAATAAATCTAACTCAAATCACATAATCTAAATGTCAAATAATATATTCTAACATCGTCGTCTCTCAAACTCACAAAATACTGCATCATTTGGAATTTAATTATTAAAGAAATAATCTACATGTTTGTTGATTTGAAATCAAAACCCCATATAGATGTTGATGCCAATATCCATTCCCCACAATTAGAGTTGGTAAAATTCCTCACGGGACCCCACCCTGATCTTGGTGGGGAATCCCCGATTTAACTGAGGATGGGTCAAATCGGAGATCCCTTTAGGGTCCCTAAACCAGGGATAGGGTGGCGATCGCGAGGGTATCCTCATCCCATCCCCGTCCTGATTAGGTTTTTAAATATATATGTGTGTGTATATATATATATATATTAGGCATTTAACTTTTCACATTGAGTCTAGTTTTTAATTTAGCCCAATCTAAGCGCAACTAAAATATACAAGACCGAACCAAATATAATTTTAGGGATAAAATTAAAACAAAAAGGTCTAGGGAAACAAAAAGAAAAACGAGGAATGGGTCCTTACAGGGACCCGTTTACTCGATACAAAATCCTCGCGCCGATCACGAATGCAAGTTTCAATTCAACGGCAAAGTCCCTCAAACCAATGCCAATAATGTAAATTCAACTAATGATTGAACAACTTAGCCTTTCAAGGGATGTTTGTTTTCTAGATATCAAAATAAGCCAGAATCTTTATATATATCTAAAATTGTAATTGTAGATGACTGAAAACATAGACATCTAGCGTATTTAGATAATCACCACGCTTGTTTTTCAAAAATAATTGTAAGAATGTTTCCGACATCATAACAAATATTTCACTTATATATTATTTTTGTTTTCTTTCCTCGTATTTTATTCTATTAGAACAAAGTCTCCCATAGTTAAATATGAGACAACCATGTTTCACTTATAGGGATTATGTTAAATGTCAATCTTTCTTAAAATTTTGCTTGTAAGAGACCTATACACATCCCAATTATTCTTTTATGTTTATGCCATTTATTTGTTATTTAAATTGTGTCTTTTGTCAATCTACCATATATATATATCAGGAATTTCACTTTTTGACATTTAGTATAGTTTTTAATTTAGTCCAATATAAACCCAAAAAAAGTGTACAAACCCGAACAAAATAGAATTTTAGGAAAAAAATTAAAACAAAAAATCTCAGGAAAACAAAAGGGAAAACGGGCGGGACCTGTTTCCCTGATATGGAATCCCTGCGCCGATCACGAATGCAAGTTTCAATTGAACGACAAAGTCTCTCAAACCAATGCCAGTAATGTAAATTCAACTAATGATTCTACAACTTAGCCTTTCAAAGGATGTTTGTTTTCTAGGAATCAAAACCAGCCAGAATCTTTATATATATCTGAAATTGTAATTGTAGATGACTGAAAATATAGACATCTAGCATATTTAGATAACCACCACGTTTGTTTTTCAAAAATAATTGTAAGAATGTTTCCGACATCATAACAAATATTTCACTTATATATTTTTTTGTTTTTTTTCCTCGTGTTTTCATTCTATTAGAACAAAGTCTACCATATTTAAACATGAGACAACCACGTTTGACTTTGAAGGGATTGTGTTAAATGTCAATCTTCCTTTCATATAATTAGATCGTGAAATGAATAACATTTGATCATCACCTAATAAGGTAGCTCACCTACAACATTGCCAGTAGGACTATAGTTACATGAGACTAAAGTCCAATTGTTTTTGCATTTAACAGTAGCACAACCCACCAAAAAACTATCCTTCCACACCAATTGTGTATAATGTCGGCACTCGCCTCCCACACATTTGTTGGAGTTATGGTCATAGTACTTCTTCTCATCCCCCCATGCCTTCACGGCAGCCGCTGCCGTCAACTCGCCGTTTACCGTTGCCAAGTTCTCACCATAATGGCTATTGGAGTGCACCATCTCGCAAGTTTTAATCTTTGATCCGATGTAATTTTTAGCGTAAGTTTCAAGTTCTTCGTCCCAAAAAAGGGGTTCAACCCCGACTGTTGCTCGAACCGCATTGTGTGCATCAAGAAAGTCTTGTGGGCTGTTTTGGGCAACGACAATGGGGGTTAGGGTTAGCACAACAATGCAAAGGGCGACGAGAACGGTGGCGAGTGCGATTTTGGACATCTTATTTTTAAGGGTTGATGGAATAAAGGAAGAATGTGAAAGGCACCGTGTGGGAGTATGGACATTATTTGGTGAAGGTTTATTTATAGTGAGAATGAAATAGTTTTTAGATGATGGTTGGCGTTTGAATGCTAAATAAAGAAACAAAAATAGAGGCATCGTATGCGCCATGGATTCTAACTATGGATTCTTGTTAGGTTAGTTTATTTCTTCTCGAGTTTTTTTTTTCTCTCTTTGTCCTTTTAATAGTTGTGTGTATCAGGCAGGCTTGCATGCATCTGCACGGATCTCAGACAACGTGTTCACTCCTGCAAAATTTAAGTATGAATGGAATGCATAAGATATATATTAAACTCAAGTAGACGACGGCCTTAAATCGAATCTATTCTCCCTAAATAGATCGCCTTTATATATTAACCCAATGTCATTTTTTAAATCCTAAATTAAAAACACATTTTTTTGGATATAAATTAATTAACACATATTTCTACATATGATTATGCAGTTATATAACATTAAATAAATTTGGTCATTTTTTAATCCAGTTATATAACATTTTTGAATTATTTCTAGGGAAGTTGCATTATATGAAAAATATATTTTAATAAACCAAAGCCATGACTATAACTTTTTTGTAATTGCAGGTGTGACAATCACATAACAATCACATAGCAATCAATGTCGGACTTTGGTCGCATTTCCAACAATATATCATTAAGATATTAATTTATTTAATCTCGAATCATAATTCTATGAAGGCTTCATTTAATAATAATTTTGTTTCAATATTATTTTTCGTTTTTGAAATTTTTATGGTTTCTTCACTTTTTCTTTAATTTTCGCTTCTCATTTGGATTAAAAGTCTTTCCATTTATTTTCCCCAAAATTTAGCTTGAATTTTCAAAACATTGGTAGAAGGTATTGATAACATTGTAAAGAAATAATTCACACGTGCAAGTAGTTATTATAAAGCTCATCTTCAAATACTAAAAATTTAAAACTAACCATCTCATTCAGTAACCATCGGGTTTTCTTTTTCAAAAATTGTGTTTGTTTTCTCACAACATTTTACTCGTGATTTTCATATTTCTTATGTAAACATTTGAATTATTAGACTATTTTCAAAACTGAAAACAATTTTTTGAAAACTACTTTTACTAATTTTCAAATTTTGGCTTTTATTTTAAAAACACACATAAAATGTAGAAAACAAAACATAGAAAGTCAATAGATGAAAGTGGCGTTTAAAGGCTTAAATTTTCTTTATTAAAAAAAAAGGGAAATGAGAATAAAAAAAAAGTTATCAAATGAGATCTAAAGGCCCCATTATATAACCATGATTTTTTTTTTTTTTTTTTAAATTTTATACTTGTGTATGCACAATTTGTTGGTAAGGTTTTAACCTTCCATGAAAACACATTTTAATTCTAAGCTAAATTTCAAAAATAAAATCTATGTTTTCAAAAACTGTTATTTAGTTTTCAAAATTTGACATGGTTTTTTAAAATATGTTTAAAAAATAAGTAATATAAAATAAGAAAACTATAGGTAGAAGAAATTTTTATTAACTTAATTTACATAAATAAAAAAAAAAACAAAAATGTTATAGGCAATTTTAGAGCAGCAAAAGGTCAAAAGCCAAGATTGAACCAAGAGAGTTATCTAGCCCTGCTAAAGGACATGCAACTTACTATAAAGCAGACCCATGAGAGTTCCAATAAATAAAGGGAGATAAATTAGGCTTAAAAGAGCCACTTGGCCCACCTCGGCCTCTGAGGCCAATGTGGGTCTTGGGAGCCCAAGGGTGTGGCTGAGGCCATGAATTTCCTTATACTGAGGTTGATCCGGGTGGATCTTCTTTGTTGGAAAATCCTTAGCGCCTTGATCCCAGACCCTATGTGTCTGGTTTCAAAGTTAGAAAAGTAAATAGATTTTATTCTCCAATTGGAGTAAGGAAGACCTCTAGGACTCAACTATAAATAAGGCATGACAGCTCCATGAAAGGTAAGTTCATCTCTTCCTTAAAAACTACTTGTCTTAACATTTGTGCAAAGTACATTAGAGTGTCTGTGGCAAGCACCATACCTATGTGTTACCCTTTTAATTTTCTTGCAAGTAATTTCTTCTCCTAAATACAAATTTTCGTTGAGGGCACGTGATGTAACGACCCGACTCCCTAGGACATAAACTATAGACATGCATGTATACATTTCAAAACGACATTTTTCTAAGATTAGAAAAAAGACCAAAATTAATAATTTTATTAAAAGTAACTAAATGAAATTTATTTAACAGGGTACCCGGAAAATATGAAGTAATGAAAATACCACATTAAAACATGATCCAAAACAACCAATGTGCAAGAAGAAAATCAAAACTAAAAATTCTCTAAATCCAACAATTAGCTAAATTTAGAATCATGAAACAAAAAAAAAAAAAAAAAAAGCGAAAGCATTGACTGGTCCTAGTTTCTCGATCACGGATTTTGCTTGTCATTCACCAGCATATTCTTACCCATTGCCTGAAAAAGAAACATGAGAAAGAGTAAGTATAAAATACTCAACAAGTAACCCCACTACCGGCGCCAGGTTTTGCATTTATGTCTAATAAATGCAATCTTCTAGTGAGACATGCAAAAACCCCTACCATTTCTGGATGGCCATCTGATGAATAGTTTAACTCGTCCTATCATAAATTCGATATACCCACAAAACTCTGATGAAATCTCGAATGAGATCACTAATCTCTGATGAATCCCAAATGAGAGACTAACCGATGGGGTTGATGCCCTAAATCTCGTGGGTTCTGTAGTTTTTCATTGTATTATACAAACAGTTTATTTATTTAATAAGATGTGAGGTATTTTATTCAAGATAGCATTAACCTAAAAAACTAATAAATAAACATCCAAGGTTATGTTCTGTAACTTAAACATGTATGTGGAGACTAAAGGAACTCTTAAACAAGAGCATCCATGAGCGCTTTCGGATCTTTCCTATTTCATTGTGACCGAAATACTACATACACATTCTAACAAATAGATATGCATTTTCACACTAATTATAGGCATGCTTTTACAAATAAAATACAAAAGATTGAGTTAACGTACCACCCATCAAATAGTCAATCTTCACTTCAAACTCAATCCAGTGGAAGCAACCCTCTACGGTCTTTACCACCCATCAAATAGTCGGCTACCAACAGCATGATCGTCTACACGAACGACAGCACATGAACAAGCAGGACCGGGGACGATACCACCAGCTAGAGTCGTTGGTATTCTCAGATTGAGAATCTAAAGAGTGGTCTTTGATGGAATTGGTAGAGGAAGAAGGAAAGGGATGATCGTGTAGAATGGCAAGCAAGTGGGATAAGGCTATCGATAATGGATGCTTATCGTTTAGAGAAAGCTTCAAGATCGTGTAGGTTTTACTAAGCAATCATCTAGTAGTTAGTAAGCGATCGTTTAGAAAACTCGGCACGCTAAGCGATCTTTTAGAAAAAATGAGCGATCGTTTAGTACACGAGGTGTGCGATCGTTTAGGCGATATGGCACTATCTTATAGGCTCTCAGCTAAACGATCATTACGTTTTCACACCTTGAGCGATTTTTTTGAACTCTTTGCAAACGTAAACCAATTTTCATTTTACTCTTCAGTTACAATAACCGAATAAGATTTTCCCACTAACGCACGATTGAGGAGAAGTTTCTGGCCAATTATCACATAATTAACCAATTAATTAATCAATGAATATAATCATATTATATTCTTAACCTATAGTTTGATATCATATATTTTCTATAGTAATTTCCCCTCCAAAATAATGTATCTCATACATTTAGTCAATTATATCATATATAATTAACCAGTTCAATTATATAATATATAATCGAACGCCCTCTTGTCAATTTGAACATTTCAAACTTACCCAAAAACCAACTTTATCCAAGCTACCTAGAGGACCTTATGGACCTGTTGTCACACCCCCTCCAAGATTACTCACCTAATCTAGAAAGAGGTGTGAAGATGCGAAACATCACCTCCCCTGATGACATTTAGCATCTTACTAACCAACTTAACTGTGCTTAAATCTGAACAGTTATACAATCGTCCTTTAGTACATTTAATTTCTATCCAACATATTCCATATTACGATATCCAACAAACAAGTTTCATAAACTTTCTATCTTCTATTACATACAAACCACGAACAAAGTTTAGACACAACAGAAACACTTTTAGAAATTACACAACAAAACAACTCCTCTTGTCCCATACTCCCAAAACTATGACACGTAAGGTTCGTGATATGAAATTTATTTACAACAGTGCAAGGCCTACAGTGTAGCAGGAAACTCTAGGGGGAGGGGGGGGAACATAAAACATCGAAAGCATGAGCTAATACCCAGTGAGTTGTAATTTAATATAAACACAAGTTATCGCTTTCTAAATCATCAATAAAAGTAACTAAATCATTCAATAAAACATTGGCCAAGTATAAAAGATTCAACAACTTCTCGAACACGTGCTGGTAAAATAGGTTGTAATCATGACAGATCGTCTGGAAAAACATCTTGGAATTCTTGTACCACTGGTATATTTTCTAATTTCTTGAACACGTGCTGGTAAAACAGGTGGTAATCCTGATAGATTGTTTGGAAAAACACACATGACATAAAAGAATGCGTAACACCAGGGACAATCAATACATGAGCAAGTTTTTCAAAAAAAATTAACGTACCAGTGACGAAATTTGGTGTTTCATCAGCTTCCTGTTGGGTCATTGCAAAACATTTCTCTTGAGCACGGGAGCGACCTACTAGTGCCTTCTACTTAGCATAGCTCGAACCCTCGCCTTTGGAAGCTGTTGGCATAGTTGGCTGATCAACTGTTTGAGAAGTGGTTCTCTGAGTAGTATTGCCCTCTCGTAACAACTTAGGACAATTTCTGAGGAAATGTCCAGGTTGTCCACAATTGAAGCATACATCATTCTTTCCAAAGCATGGACCCTAGTGACCTCTTCCACATTTTACACAAATAGGTCTTCTCTCAGCATCTGTAGAAGCACCACTAGTTGGTCTCACCTGTGAACCTACTGTGGACTCAAATGGTCATTTTGAATTGTTAACAGACGAAAATCCTCCTCTTCTACCTAATTTAGAACTGAAAGAACCATTGTATCTTGGTTTAAAGCTTCCCTTGTTTGAAACTCCCAGGTAAATCTCCTACTGAATTACTCACGTTGTTGGCCAAATGAGGTACTTGGACGAGCATTCGTTGTAGCTTCTAGCTTTATCCTCTTCCCAGAGATACTCCTCCCAGCTCTCATTGTCGTTTCAACTAATTGAGCAAAGTCATTCCACTCAGCACTTGCAGTAATAAGTGTACAAATATATTCCCCTCAAGCCATCCTCAAATCTTCTGCATCTGTCCCTCTCATCCTTAATTATTGATATAGCTTATTTGGATAGTTCTGTATATTTTTTCTCATATTCTGCCAGTGACATCGTTCCCTGTACTAACTTCAAAAATTCATTCCGTTTCATATTGTGAAATGACCTTGGATAGAACTTGTCATAGAAAAAGCTTTGAATTCCTCCTAGCTGATCTGTCTATCTCTGTGGCGTAACTGAGTCATACGCCACCAGTCATTTGCCGCTTCTTGAAGTAAGAAGGTGGCAAGTCCCACCTTTCTGTCATCTTGGCATCTTATCACACCAAAACACTTTTCTACCATTTTCATCCATTTCTCAGCATCTGCAGGATCAATTGTCCCTGAAAATGTTGTGGTACCCAAGGCCTTCAAATGTTCTGTCCCATAGTACTTCTTAGGATTATCTTGCATGACCCTCACACTGGCTGCAAGTTCCTGAGCAAACCTAGCAATCATTTGTTCCCTAAAATTCATCTCTGCCTGGGGTTGATTAGTTCTAGATTCTGATTCCTCAATTCCACTTATAGCACCAACTAGGAGCTTTACTAGTTCCGTCAAAAGCATGAGCTAATACCCAGTGAGTGGTAATTTAATATAAAAAAAAGTTATCGCTTTCTAAATCATCCATAAAAGTAATAAGTCATTCGATAAAACATTGGACAAGTATGAAAGATTCAACAACATCTCGAACACGTGCTGGTAAAACAATAGCATAATCAACTCTCATAAGCATATTATAAAACAGTCAGTCGTTATCAGAAAACCACACCAACTCTGTACTCAAATACTCGTTTACATCAGTGGGTTACTCTGGACAAAGAATGCCCCCCGTGATGTAAATCAAATCACAAGGTCATACGTGCATGCCAAGATGCCTCTAGGCTAAGCATAGATACACACCATAGGCGCAGGTTACTCTGGACTCCCTGGTATACTATGGCCACATCTGACCCTGGTGGTAGCCCCCTAATAGCCTGGGTGGTGCTACAGGCACAAGTTCCTTTGGACTTCCCGGTATACTCTTGCCACATCTAACCCTGGTAACCCCAAGATCGCTTGAGCAGTACTACTAAATTACATTCAAATAGCATGGGAACATAACCATCTCTGAGGTACAAGAATCAATAGGTTGAAACCATTTCCACAACCGTTTAACAACCTTGATTTCACCATCAAGAGTTTTTCATAAAAACCATACAAATTACAAGTATGTAAACCCTGATTTCAAACTACATTTTGATAAATCAAGATTGTATGAAACCATCAAGGGTTTAGAAATCATGCTTTAAACATTTTTGAAATATCAGTCAAGTAAGACAGATCATGCCATCACATTTCATAAATCATAACATACTATAACATATAATTAGTTTCTATATCAAAACAATCGAAAGTAAACCACTCACTATCACTGGCACGAGAACCTTGGGTTGTGATAACGGACAGAAATACACGTTATCTTAGGCCTTTTATTTAGAATTATAAGAGCTGTTAACTAAAATATGCGGAAAATATGTTAGGAATTCGTGAGAAAATGAGTTTGCGTCGATCGGCATCAAGAATCTTAGCTAACCAACTATTATGCGTTATTATGAGTTCAATTGTTTATTTTTGTAGCAACCGCAGAAATCGATCGCATACGCGGGAGCCAGGCTATCACGGAGACGATCGCATATGCTCGAGGCATGGATATTGCCCCCATGTATCACATGGATCCATCGCATGGATGTTGCGACCATCAACCGCATGCATCCATCGCATAGAAGTTGCGTCAAGCGAATGCAGTCATCGCAGAGAGATTGCGGCTACATAGCGATGACCATAATAGAAGGGCGATCGCAAGGTTTGTGGACACAACATGAGTATATACCTCGGGAGTATCAAAAGATGATGTTGACATTTCACCTACCACGCTGTTAGCAGTAGAGATTCAGAAAAGAACCATCACCCTGCGAGTGTTAGATTCAGAGCAGGTTCATTAATGTTGTCGGCGATCAAACTCTAAAAATAGAATCCGATGAGTAAAATTTCAAACCAACCAAGGTTTTTCGCCTGAGGCTCCCTGCCTTAGGGCGGATCCTTATGATCCAGACCAAAGCGTGAGAAGATAGCTTGAAAGTTCTTCATCTCCTTCATCCATTCTGAGTGACAACCGGAGCTTTAGCCAGAGTTAAAGCTCGAGAGAGTCAACTCTACCGCCGTCCATGCACTACCGACAGCCTTGACACACATCTGCTGGAAGCAAGACACTGCTTCCAACTGGTCCTTTCATTTCTCTTCTTTCCTTATATTGTATTATATTTTGGCTTAAGGAATTAATACATTTTGTGTTCAATGCATTTCTATATTTCCTTCGATTCCATCTCCATCTTCATTTACTTTACATCCTTAACTTTCATTGCATCACTAAATGAGATTGCTAGAGTATCGCATACTTAATCATTTGGATTAGGGATATGAAGCATGTAGCAAACCATCGGGAGGTGTGCATTGCGTGAGTGTTATGAGAAAACCTTATTTGCTTAGTGTGAAGCTATAGCAACACTTGTTTTTAAGCGGATGCAATGCTTGTCTATGAGTAGAATCATCAGCAACTAACTGCCTAGGAGGGTAAGTGGCTGGTCGTATTAAGCAATGTAAGCAAGTATTCACTAGGAATTGGAATAATCTTACATCAGCCAGGTTTATGAGATTACCTTATCTTATGCATACGACCATCACCCCTTTAGAGCTACTCGAGAGAGAGTCTAAAGAAAGAACCTAAGACTTTAGAGAGCTAGGTTAGAATCTATGCTTGAGAGAGCTAGATTAAGATCACATAAGTAAGAATGGAGACTTAGGAATAAGTTCCGTTTGCTATTAAACATCATGTGCATCTGCGTCGGGTGTGTATGGCATGATCGTATAAGTTTGCGTTGGCTGGGGTTGCCCTTGTGGTCAAGCTTAGGGTTGTGATGAAGACATCCTCACCATTTTATCTATTTTTTCATGCATTTTACTATGCGTCAACAGTTGTCGTGTCTCTACCTCTCATTCATATTTCCACTTCTTTGTCTGTTAGTTAGGAGTAGAAGTAGTGCATAGCTTACCACCCTCATCATTCTTTTATTCATCCGCCTCATACACATCACCGCATACCATTTAGCTACAAGTCTCTGAGTTCGACCTCGAATCATCCGAGAAACTTGCATTCTTGTTATACTTGGCGAGAGTGCAAGAAAACTTGTGATAGGAACGCATGGTCATTGCATATGAGATCAACGCATACATCGCATGCGTTATAGAATTCAGAACAAGTATGTGTAACATGATCGCATAGCTTGTGCTAGTTGGGGTTGCCCTTGCGGTCAAGCTTAGTGTTGCAGTTAAGACATCCTCACATTTTATCTATTTTTTCATGCATTTTACTATACGTCAACAGTTTCCATGTCCCTATCTCTCATTCATACTTCCACTTCTTTGTCTGTTAGTTAGAAGTAGCAGTAGTTCATAGTTTATAACCCCCATCATTCTTTTATTCATCCGCCGCATACACATCACAACATACCTTTTAGCTACAAGTCCCTGAGTTCAACCTCGGATTACCTGAAAAACTTGTGTTCACGTTATACTTGGCGAGAGCGCATGAAAACTTGTGACAGGAACGCATGGTCATTGCATATGAGATCAACACATACATTCCATTCCAACGCATGACCACCGACACATGAGAACAAACGCATAACTTAAGACATTCATCGCATATTGCGTTCACCTAATTTTCATCATCAATATTCGCTGCATATTTTACTTAAAAACCCTCATAATTCTAAATAGAAGGCCTAAGATGACGTGCATTTTTGCCCGTTATCAGGTTGTAAGCCTTTCCAACCTCAATTTTTCCTGAAATAAAGTCCCAAGGTTACTAGGCACTCACGAGAGATCAAATCGACCCTAAACAGCCCATAGTGATTCAATGTAACCACTTAAACATTCACATTTTGCTCCTTACGTCCATTTTGCTCACAATACCCAAAATGGCCCAAAAATAAGTTTTTAATCCACAAGTATTCATTCTAGGGTCAAAATATCAAGAAAATCTTAATTGGAATTAAAAAATGCTCACCAACACCCAAAATTCTATAAAACAAGCAATTGGGCACTATAAATGGGCATGGGTGTGGGCTGTGGGTGTGGGTGGGCGAGTTGGCTATGGGTAGGTAGGGCTGGACGGGCTGAGGCATGCTGAGGGGGCGCTGGCATGGCAGGAGGCGCGCTGGTGGGGCTGGCAGCCTTGGGGGGTGGCTGGCCTGCTGCTACTCTATTCGAGAAAACACTGGTTTCACTTTAACCAACTTTTAACCCAACATAAAACGAAAATTGGCACATAATTTCTTCATGAAATATGTTAAAAAACCTTTAAGCTAACTAACCTCAAAATTACAGCTCTTAACTCGTATTGTAGAGCTCAAAATCTTTCTTCGCCTATAGCTTACTCGGATTTTCCAATTTTTCGGGCAACCTTCACTATCTTCCTGATTTCTCCAGTTTTCCAATCCCAAATAACTTGATCAGCCCTAGAATAGACTCAAAACTCAATAATATTTAATTTAGATTAAATATTGAAGCTTTTGTACGAGTATTTTGAGAGAACCATCGAATTCTTTAGACCCTAAGTTTCTAGCCGAAGCTGCACACTTTTTACTCCAATCAAAGTCGTCCACCCAGTTGCTTGTTTTCCCTACTACGTGGATTTTTATTCATTTTCCTTATCCTTTGTAGTCTTACAAGAATTATCAAGTTAAATTAACAAGAAGAAATAGAAAGGGGTAAAAAAGTCAAAAAAAAAAAAAAAAAAAAAAACAGAAAAAAAATAAAAAAACCCAAAAATGCACATTCACTCCCAAACCTTAAAACCTCCTCTTCATCATCATCCGACCACTCAACACCCCACTTAAACTCAACAAAAACACTACTAAAATAAATAAAAACCCCAAAACCACCACAACAATCCGCCACCCTCATCCCCTCCCAAATTCCCCCCCCGCCCACACTCCCGCCCGACCAGCCCCACATACTCCCCTCCCCACCCCTCCCCCCCAACCCATACACCCACCACACCCCCCTTCCCCCCCCACACACCCTTCCCCACCGCCCATAATCATCAATTATCCCCAACAATCCCAACAAAAATAATACAACACCACCCCCACCCCCCCCCCTCACTCCCCCATGCATAACCTACACAAATATTTTTACATTCAAACCCAGACCCCCTACGACCCAACGACCAAACCCATAACCCTATACAAGTGCCCGATTATGAAAACATTTTCCAATAATAACATGTATTAATACATTTCTAAAAGAACTTGCATTTGTTAAGTAATTTCCAACTTTAATTCCTAGAATTAGAACTTTTTTAGGTCATACAATCCAAGTTATTCATCTAGGTACATAAGCTCACTTATCTAGGTTGCTGCTAAGTATAAACAAAAGAAAAAGGGACAAGGGCTTATACCTATGGCTCGAAGCTACAACAGTACGTGAATAGCTGACTAAACTCTTTATCCACGAGATCCACCATCGATTAACTGCCAGGCATTCTACTAAAGACTAACAATTGAACTCTTCTTACCACAGATATATTTTCGTGTCCATCGGATATAACCAATCATGAGTACGATGACCTTTCACAGATGCTCGTAAGTACAGCTGGGCTAATTCACCGTTTTGCACCCATAGTTACATCTTGCTCCTTAAGTATCACTGAAGGTAACTCTCAAACACTGTAGCCATGAAATCCTTCGTAAACGGGTCAGCAACATTGTACTCCGAAGTGATCTTCGTGACGATCACGTCCCCTCGATGCATTATCTCGCAGATCAGATGATACTTTTGCTCTATGTGTTTGTCGTGCCTGTGACTCCTAGGCTCTTTAGAGTTCGCCATTGCCCCACTATTATCACAATAGAGGGTAATGGGCCTAGACATATTTGGAACAACTTCCAGTTCTATCCAATTGCGTTCATTATATTGCGATCAATGCAAAAAAAAAAAAGTTGAAGTGAGATTTTGAGAATAATAACTCCACTTTCAATGCACTGGGAAACCCTTGTTGATAAGAGTTAAGTTGTGAAAGGCACTTGCTCGAAGTTGGATGTCCGCATGATACACGTGGGGGCAAGCCAAAACGAAGGCAAGTCACCATGATCAGTGCATTAGCGTAACACTTCTCTTTGACGCAAGCCAAATCAACAAGATAAGAGTTGAGTTGAACATGGAACGCAATCGAAGTTGGATCCCTGCGTGAGACACGTGGGGGTAAGCCAAAATGAAGGGCGTAACCAGGTTCAACGCCGTATTTGAATAAGCCATCACAAAATTTTTTAAGTATTTTGAATGAACGCAATCTCAAAAGTTAAGCCCAAAGTTGTGGTGATCAGTTGCGTGTGTTCATCGCATGAGAATCACGCTCATCAGGTGATTGTGGTCATCGTGTAGAGTTGCGGTATTAAGCAAATGCGGCCATTAAATGATTATGGCTATGCGACAATGCATTCTAATGGAATCAACACAAGGTAGGTGGAATGAACCCATCAACGCATCTACCTCGAGAAAATCCAAAGCTGATGTTGACATTTCACTTACCACGCCGTTAGTGGCAGAGGTTCAGAGACTAACGCGTCGAACGTCAAACTCAGAGCAGTCCAATTAATGCTCTCAGCAATCCAAGCTCTATAAATAGAGGCCAACGAGCTGAAATTCAAGTTATTCGGAGATTATCCCTCAATCGGGGATTCTCCCCGCGATCCAGACAAACGCTTGAGAAGATGGCTGAGAGTTCTTCACCTCCTTCATCCATTCCGAGTGACGACTAGAGCTAGATCTCGAGAGAGTCAGCTCCTCCGCCCATCCATGGCTCCACCGGCCTTGACACATATCCGCTGGAAGCAAAGTTTTGCTTCCAGCCAGTCATTTCTTTTCCTTTCTTTTCCTATATTGTATTGTATGACATTTTGAATTAAGGAATTAATACAATTTGTTTTCAATGCATTTCTCTATTCCTTCGACTCCATCTCCATCTTCTTTGCTTAGCATCTTTACTTCCATTGCAACACTTAGTGGGATTGCTAGGGTATTGCATACTTAGTAATGTGGATTAGGGATATGAAACATGTAGCAACCCACAGAGAGGTGTGCATTGCGTGAGTGTGTGAGAAAACCTTATTTTCTTAGTGTGAAGCTGCTGCAATGCCTGTCTATAGGCTAACGCATTGCTTGTCTATGAGTAAAGTTAGCAACAATCAACTGCCCGAGAGGGTAAGTGGTTGGACGCATTAAGCAATGTATTCATTGTTCACTAGAGATAGTAACAATCTTGCATCAACCAAGTTCATGTGTTTGTCTTTTTTTATGTTGTGCCCAACACCCCTTTACAGCTACTCGAGAGAGAGTCTAAAGAAAGAACCTAATGACTCGAGAGAGCTAGGTTAGAATGAAGACTCAAGAGAGCAAGATTAGATCGGCATAAGCAAGAGATAAGGACTTAGAGATAAGCTCTGTTTGTTAACACTACATCGCATGCACCCTAGGAATAGGAATGATGATATGTGGTCGCCTTGTTTGTGTATCATCGCATAGACAAGAATTAGAGGCTTGTGTGCAGGCCCTATAGACACCTCTGCACATACATCGCATGTATTCTAGCATTAGAAGCCATAGCATTCACACCGAGAGGTGGTTTACTATTGTTGAATGCTGCAAGATCGCATTAGTTTCCTATACATTTATTTCATGTAAAGGTTTGTCACATCTCTACCTTTCATTCATATTCTTATTGCATTGTCTGTTAGATAGGAGTAGGAGTAGGATTAACTTAGCAACATCCTCTCTATTCTTTTATTTACACCGCCGCATGCACATCATCGCAACTTGCGTTCATGTTATACATGGCGTGAACGCAAGAAATCTTGTGGCAGGACGCATGGTCATTGCATACATTCGTTAACGCATTTTTCATAGCTACGCATGACTATCAACACATATCTTAGGAACATGCATCGCCTACCACGTCCACGGGATTTTTGTTGTCGAGTAAAACTGACTTCTAATTTCCCGAATCACCCATCCATCTCGGTTTACATCCTCCATTGCCTCAAACAATGGATCTTCAACATCGCCATCTACTACCATAGCAAGGATTTCCATGAAACCCAAATAGTAATTGGGTGGGTTCACAACCCTCCCACTGCATTGAGGTTCCCCCAACTCTTGAGGTGGAACCGACCTACTAGATGCACTCTCATCAACAACTCTTGCTGATGACGCAAGCTCTTCAACAACTCTTGTTGAAGTTTCAGCAGTGTCATTGGAAAGCTCATGCAACACGACTTTACTTCGTGGACTGTGCTCCCTTATATGATCCTTCTTCAGGAAAGTAACGTTCATGGAAAGAAACACCATATTTTCCGACGGATCATAAAAATAACCCCCTCGTATACCTTTGGGGTAGCCTACAAAGAGGCATAACCTTGACCATGGTTCGAACTTCTTGGGATTTGCCTCAAGCACGTGTGCAGGGCAATCCTAAATGCGGAAGTGATGTAAACTAGCTTTACGCCCATTCCATAACTACAGAGGTGTTCTCGCAACACTCTTGGAGATAACACAGTTGAGCATGAATACCGTAGTTTCCACTGTGAAGCCTCGAAACGAGTCTGGTAAGAAACCATAACTCATCATCGAATGAACCATGTCCAACAAGGTTCTATTTCTCCTCTCCGCTACACCATTGTGCTGAGGAGTACTCAGCGTTAAGAGTTGGAAAACAATTCCATGTTCTATCAAATAGTCTTGGAATCCCGAGTCCAAAAACTCTCCACCTCGATCCGATCAAAGTGTTTTAATCTGTCTATCTAATGCGTTTTCATTTTCAGCCTTGAACTCTTTGAACATTTCAAAGGATTCAGACTTCTGTTGCATAAGATAAACATACCCATACCTAAAGTAATCATCAGTATAACTGATAAAATATTCATAGCCACCTCGAGCTTGCAGATTCATAGGACCAGTGAGGTTAGAATGTACTAACTCCATACGCTCTTTGGCTCGATAACCTTTTCCAGTAAAAGGTCGTTTAGTCATCTTACCCTCAAGACAAGATTCGCACACCGATAAAGAATTTTCTTCAAACTCACGTAGAAGTCCATTGTTCACCATCTCTCAATCCTATTGAGATGGATGTGCCCTAAACGAAGGTGCCAATGTAGCCACTTGCACCAATCTCTCAATCAGACGAATTCCCAAAATGGTAGGTTTGAGTCAGCGACCTGGCCACTCGCACCTATACAAATCAAAGGACCCCCTCAATTGTAGGAGTTCCCAAGTCACTCAGCATTGAGGTCATGTTACCTATGGTCATCGTAGTGAAGTGAAATCTCTATCATGAACGGTGTTATATAACGAGACGTTAACACTTCGTGGTCAGGTCTTATACAAACTCTTTGTATAAGATGTCTCCGCTCGCATGTCCCCTACACAAATGATCAGGATCAAACCATATGTGACAAGTCACAACACTTGTGACCATTCCACAAAGCGGGCCGCATCCATACCATTATCAGGATAAGGTTTGCTTCCTATATCTATAAATTACAGAACATTTGGGTTATCACTCCTTCCCTAATATCGGGATAAGTAGATAAATTGCTCCCTTAAGGGCTAATTCCGAGACTTGAACAATGTGGCACCACACTCTCTTTTGGCCTGAGAAAGGTTTGGTCATAGTTAGACTATGATTTATTATTCATTAGAATGATCAGTGGTACTTAAGGAGTTAGATGTAACTATAGGCACAAAACGGTAATTTTGGCCTAACTGGTGAAGGGTCATCGCATTGTTGTCTTGTTATATCCAATAGATACATAAATATATTTGTAGTGCGAAAAGTGCAGTTGTCAGTCTTTAGTGGAGTGAGCGGCAGTTAATGAAAGTTGATTAATTTAATTAAAGGAGTTTAATTAATTGATCAAGTACTATTGAAGCTTCAAACTATAGGTCTATAAAGTCTCGTCTGTAACTCAATTTGGATAATTGAGAATCAATTTAATTTTGGATTAATTTTAATTGTTCAAATTAATTGAGTGAATTAATTATATATGGTATAATTAATTAAATTTATTATATATGAAACAATTAATATAACGTATTTGACACATTATAATATAAAGTTTATTTTAAGAGAAATATTCAAATGTGATTCAAATATTAATTATATGAATTTGATTCATGTAATTATATTTAATATAAATTTGACTTCTATCATATTGAAGGAACTCTTATACAAGAGTACCGCTGAGCGAAAGTGGATCTTTCCAAAAGCATTGTGACAACATTACCACATTTACATTCACATATACAGATATGCATTAAACTACTAAATTACCAGCATGCTTGAAAATAAATAAATAAGAGAACGAGTAAACTTACAAGTTGAAGACTCTTTGAACAGCAACTCTCGCTCTCTCCACTAACAGACGCTATTTCTCTCGCTGGAATGGCAAGCTATCGGTCATCATCACCCGATCATCTACCAGGAATGGACTCCACACGAACAGACGAAGAATGGGGACGACAACAACACTTGGAAACCTTAGTATTCTCGGAGTGAGAATCCAAAGAGTAGGCTCTATTCGGATTTTATAGAGGGGAGGAGGGAAAGAGATCGTATACAACGATCAAGCAAATGGGAGAAGGCAACGTCTATCCTATAGACAAGATGCTTGATCGTTTAACCAAAGTACATGATCGTGTACAAAAAGGTAAGTGATTGTCTATACGATCGTTTAATAAAAGCTCGGCGCTAAGCGATCGTTTAGTAAATCGTGGTCGATCGTTTAGAAGACAGCGCACGCGTGTAAACGATCGTCTAGTAAACTCGAGCAATCGTATAGGCTCTCAATTCACTAAGCGACAGGATGTAAATACCTTGTGAGCTATTAACCGTGTTCTCTGCAAAATGAAAACAATTTTTATTTTATTCTTTAGTTACGAAAACCGAATGGAACCTTCCACTAATGCATGGTTACGGAAAAAACGGCAGTCAATTATCCCATAACTGTCCAATTAATAAATAATGAATACAATCATATTATATTCATTAACCTATAGTTTAATATCATATATCAACCATAGTGTTTTCTCCTCCATTAGATATAAATCATATTTATATTCAATTTCGTCCAATTAATGTATCTCATACATAAAGGCAATCATATCATATATAATTAACCAGTTTAATTATATCATATATAATCGAACTCCCTTTTGTCAATTTCAACATTTCAAACTGACCCAAAAACTGATTCTCAGCTTGAATCCAAGCTACCAAGGGAACCTTATGGACCTATGGCTCGAAGTTCCAACGGTACGTGAATAGATGACTAAACTCTTTAGCCTTTAGTTCTACCATCAGTTAACTGCCAGGCATTCCACTAAAGACTGGCAGTTGAACTCTTCTTATCCCAAGTATATTTTTGTGTCCATTGGATATAACCAATCATGAGTATGATCCACTTATATGGTCCATTTATATGTCACCACATACATGCTTAAGTTACATAATGACAACTAGGGATTTTAGTTTATTGGTTTGTGGTAAAGAAAATAAAACATCCATTTGTAAAGTCAAGAAGTGAGGAAAATATCATATATTATACATCAGAAGCGTTCGTACAAAAAGTGTTTACAAACTATAGGACATGAGAATTTAAGGCATCATGCCCAACAATCTCCCACTTGTCTTAAAGCGAGTGGGGCGAACAAAAAACTAGTGCAAAATAATAAACTAGCGCACTAAGGCCCAGTACAAGAAAATATCCCACTTGCCCTAGTCCAGCTGCGGGCAGTCCCATAGACACATGCTCTGAAGGTTATTATCAAATACTGTAGCCGTGAAAGCCTTCGTAAACAGGCCAACAACGTTGTGCTAGGAAGCGATCTTCGTGACGATCACATCCCCTAGATGCACTATCTCACGGATCAGGTGATACTTCTGCTCTATGTTTTGTCGTGCCTATGACTCCTGGGCTCCTTGGAGTTCGCTACAACACCACTACTATCACAATATAGGGTGATGGGCCTAGACATATCTGAAACCACTTTCAGCTCTGTCAGGAACTTTCTGAGCCAGACAACCTTCTTAGCAGCTTTGCAAGTTATTACATACTCGGCCTCCATCGTGGAGTCGGCGATGCACCCTTGCTTAGTGCTTTGCCACACTACAGCTCCTCCGTTAAGAGTAAAAACTGACCTTGAAGTGGACTTGCGAGAGCCCATATCAGTCTGAAAGTCAGAATCCGTATATCCAGTAAGGATCAAATTCCTAGATCCATACACGAGCATGTAGTCCCTCGTTCTTCGAAGATACTTGAGGATGTTCTTAACTGTGGTTCAGTGACACTGGCCTGGGTTAGACTGTTACCTACTGACGATTCCTATAGTGTAGCAGATGTCTGGCTTTGTACAGAGCATCACGTACATCAAACTGCCAACGACAAATTCATATGGGACCCGTCTCATTTCTTCAACGTTCTTAGACAAAGTTATTCCATGCCTAAACGGCAGTAGGCCCTTTTTGGAGTCCTGCATCAAGTACTTGAGTAACATCTTGTGAATGTACGATGCCTGAGACAATGCTAGGACTTTGTTCTTACGATTTCGAAAGATCTGTATACCCAGAAACTGAGCCTCTCACAAATATTTCATTTAGAATTGGGTCACTAGCCAGTTCTTAACTGTAGTCAGTAGACCTACATCATTCCCAATGAGTAGGATATCGTCCACATACAACACTAAGAAAACTAATGAACCGTTGACGATCTTTGTGTAGACACAAGGTTCATCAACGTTTTGGTCAAAGCCATACGATTTGATCGCAGTATCAAACCGAATGTTCCAAGATCGAGTCATCTGTTTCAATTCATAAATGGACCAATTCAGTTTGCAAACTTTTTGCTCTTGACCTTGGGCAATGAATCCCTCGGGCTCCACCATGTAAATGGTCCTCAAGATTGCCATTCAAAAAGGCCGTCTTGACGTCCATTTGCCAGGCGAGAAGGTCCCCTCATAATTATAATAAGCGGCAATGGACAAGAGGATGTGGATCGACATTAACATGGCAATAGGCGAGAAGGTCCCCTCATAGTCAACTCTCTCCACCTGGGTATAACCCTTTGTCACAAGTCGAGCCTTGAAGGTTTGTACCTTCCAATCAGCACCCCGTTTCCTCTTGTAGATCCATTTACAACTTATAGGTCTTACCCCATCAGGCTAATGTACAAGATCCCATACTGAGTTGAAGTACATCAACTCCATTTCGAGATCCATGGTTTTGACCCATTCAACCCGGTCAACATCCTCCATTGCCTTTTGATAAGACAATGGATCCTCAACGTCGCCATCTGCTACCATAGCAAGGATTTCCGTAAAACCTAGATAGCGAATGAGTGGGTTCGAAACCCTCCCACTGTGTCGAAGTTCCCTCAACTCTTGAGGACGAACCGACCTACTAGATGAACTATCATCAACAACTCTTGTTGAAGAAGCAGGCTCTTCAATAGATCTTGTTGAAGTTTTAGTAGTTTCGTTGGAAAGCTAACGTAACACGACTTTACTATGTGGACTGTGCTCCCTAATATGATCCTCTTCCAAAAATGTAGCATTCGTAGAAACAAACACCCTATTTTTTGATGGATCATAAAAGTAACCCCCTCGTGTATCTTTGGGGTAGCCTACAAAGAGGCATGACCTCGACCGTGGTTCCAACTTCTTGGGATTTTCCTCAAGCACATGTGCTGGCCAACCCCAAATGCGGAAGTGACGTAAACTAGCTTTACGCTTGTTCCACAACTCTAGAGGTGTTCTCGCAACACTCTTAGAAGGAATATAGTTGAGTATATATACTGTAGTCTCCACTACGAAACCCCAAAACGAGTCCGGTAAGGAAGCGTAACTCATCATCGAACGAACGATGTCCAACAAGGTTCTATTTCTCATCTCCGCTACACCATTATGTTGAGGTGTACCTAGTGCTAAGAGTTGGAAAATTATTCCATGATCTATCAAATAGTCCTGGAATCCTAAATCCAAAAACTCACAACCTTGATCTTATCGAAGTGTTTTAATTCGTCTCTCTAATGCATTTTCAACTTCAGCCTTGAACTCTTTGAAATTTTCAAAGGATTCAGACTTTCGTTGCATCATCAGTGAAATTGGTAAAATGCTCATAGCCTCCTCAGGCTCACACATTAATAAACCACAGAGATCAGAATGTACTAACTCAAGAGGCTCTTAGGCTCAATAACCTTTTCTAGTAAATGGTCTTTTAGTCATCTTACCCTCAAGGAAAAATCCGCACACCCGTAAATAATCTTCTTCTAACTCACTTAGAAGGCCATTCTTCACCAATCTCTCAATTCTATTGACATTGATGTGCCCTAATCGAAGGTGCCAAAGTTGGGCATTTTTTTAAGATTGAGTTATGACAGATTTAAAGATCTATATGTTATGGAGGGAACTTAAACAAGTTTCTAGCACAAGTAAATTATATTTACTTTTGTCTGCCTTGGCCTTAGCCTTGGCTGCCTTCCTTTCCTTTAGCCAGTGCGAAAAACTCTTCTTCCAGTGTTCGTCCTGGTTGATGTGGAAAAATTTTCTTTTTTCAACTGGCGGTGAACGCCTCCTTGTGGTGATAGATGATGGGTTAGAAGGCGTTTTCCCTTTCCCCTTACCACCCTTCTTCTTCTTCCCCTTTTCAGAGTCAGAAATAGAAGGTGTAGACTTCGTTCCTAAGGTCGAACCTCGATCCAACGTCCTAGAAGATGAGGCAGCATTTGCCTTACCCCTTTTTCTCTCCTTACTTTTCAGTAAAGATTGGTATGTCTACAGTTCGTTGAGGATAGTTCTAAGGGTATATTCCACATTGTTAAGAATCTCATTGCTTACAAAGTGGAGGAAGCTCTTCGACAAAGAATGCAAGATTATGCTAACCTGACTGCGCTCATCGATTTTAGACCCATTCATCTCCGCCACGTTAAAGTGGGCCATCATGTTAAGCACATGTTCATGAACAGAGGTTCATTCCTCCATTTTGGAGTTGAAGATGTATTTAAGAGCTTTGTACTTGAGCTATCCAGACAGTTGTCCGAACGTTCCCTACAGGGACTCCATGATCTCACATGCTGAGACCACGAGGCATGCTTCTTGGCCAACACGTCACTCAGACTGGCCAAGATTTAGGCTCGGGCCTTCTCATTTGCCTATGTCCATCGCTCGTACACCCCTTTAATATTTCGAGGGGCGTTTGGAGTTGGAATAGAAGGACAAACCACCATAAGGGCATACATCAGATCTTCGATGATGAGTATCGTCGTGATCATATGTTTCCCATTCGAATAGTTGTCGCCAGTATGTTTTTCAATGCTTAACAAAGCAATTGTGGCTGTAGCCATTTTAAAAACCATTGGTGAAAAACGAAAAAACTTTTATAAGACTTTACTAAACCACATTTTAACCAATTAGTTTTAGAAAAACAGTTTTCAAGTAGCCTAAGTTATTAAGACTTCTATTTTGCAATGATGCCCTAGAGAGGCAGGACAAACGTCACCAATAGGGTGATCAGATGCCCCTTCATTGGGATGACATATTCTCAACCATTAGGAAGAACCAACTCTTGAAACTAAACCTAACAGCCACCATTTATTTGTTCCAAAACTGTCAACCCTTAACAATTCTGCGTAAGTGTGACCGCTCGTTTTTGGCCCCAGAGTCCCGCCCTAATGAGCCCACCGTAGGGAAAAAGAAGATTAGGACAAAAGACTAAGTAACCTCATCATCTTACAGGAGATCAAATAAAGAAACGCATAAAACTGCCATCCTTTAGAAGGACACTCCCAGGGTGCCTCGAGGTAATGCACAAAAACTTTATTCAACCTAACGAGAGAGACAGTGGGATATGCGTTAGCACTTCCTCCTCCCACATACTATGAACATTCTCTCCATCCACCTTGTTATGACCTACCCAAACACCATCCTTTAGGGAGACACTCCCAGGGTGCCACGAGGTCGAGGGAAGATCTCACGTTATGGACAATAAGGGAGAAACACAAGAGATTTAAATGAAGCATCATATACCCCAAGTACCTCCCACTGAATGTCCTACCTAGGGGTTGATTAACCTAGACAATCTGGCTACTGCTTTTAGTCTAAGTCATTTATAAGTCCACTAAAAAACAACTTTTGTCTTTGAAATAATACAAGTTCAAGTAGTCACATTAAACTTTTTAATGGACTGTCTTTAACTTGCATGCATGCATCATATCTATCTAATTCACCATTCCAGGTAGTTTCCCAGGTAGGGGTATTACGTTTCCGTCACCTTAAATACTCTAGCCTAGACAGAATCTGCCTTAGACAAAAGGTCTCTTATAGATAGATTTGCTATACTTTAACCTTTTATTAGTCAATTTAATACTATTAAATTGATTAAAAGATTAAACCCTAAGGTTACTGATCATATTATAGTCGTGATCATAGGTTTATCTCATCCAAGTTTATACATTTTAAAATCATGAATTAACCTAAGTTGGCATGCATGTCTTTCTTATAGACATTAGTTCTAATCTCTTTTATAACCATTATAAAAGAAACAACTAAAAGAAACATTGCCACACAACAAGGTATTTATAACGCTTATAAATTTAGTCTATGTGTCATGCTTCATGCAATGTCCAGTCATTACTATACATATCTTTTATATACAAGTAATAACCTAGCACACCTGCTTTCCATACACCCTTATACTATAAAAATTATAATATAAAGATAATGTATGTCAATGCTTTATGCATGCATAAATATAACTCTTATATTATATGATGCATGAGCATATTCTTACATAATTTAAATCATGCTTCTCTAAATCATAACACTTATATTAAAGAGATGATGCATGACCAAAGCATAACCTAAGGTGGGATTTTTCTATATGTGCATACCATATGACATATATATAAAACATACATCTCATGTATAATAACATAGATTAATGGACCGAGATGAACCACCTAAAAACTGAAATGAAAAATTCTATCTATTACATATTTGCACCGAGCAAACTGGTTCACAGACGAACCGAGTCTTGAAACGTGGGGTGAAGCTCCCATCGTTTAGTAAACGCCTCTAGGTAAACGATCGTGTAGCACACTAGATTGCTTAACACGCGAAAGGTAAACGATTGCTTAACACGCGAAAGGTAAACGATTGCTTAACACGCGAAAGGTAAACGATTGCTTAACACGCGAAAGGTAAACGATTGCTTAACACGCGAAAGGTAAACGATTGCTTAACACGCGAAAGGTAAACGATTTACTATGCAATTTACTCTAGATTGTATAGTCAGTAACTAAGCGATGAAGCTTGTTGAGCTATACGATCGTCTAGTGCACGCGTGTTAAAAAACTCCCGAGTATTCGATACTCAACGATCGTCTACCCCATCATCTACACGACTCGACCAATGCTTGGTCGTTCTAATCTTCGATGAATAGCAACCCTTACCACGAAGCTTCTTCACGAACGATTCACAGACTTAAACCAACTTTGAATACAACCTCGATAGCATTTAATCATGTGCGAAAACGTAGAGGCCTTTACAATTAACTCGAAATGTAAAAGAATTTAACAAACCAGAGGTTTCATCCCAGAAACTCCATTAATCCACACATCCACAAACAAATTAATGCTTAAAACAGAGAGTAGACATGCTTTTACCCACCGAGAATGTAAATGCAATTCTTCGCAATAATGAATTTGGAATATTAGAATTCTGGCTCTGATACCAATTGAAGAAGCTCTTATACAAGAGTACCTCTGAGCGAAAGCGGATCTTTCCAAAAGCATTGTGACAGAATTACCACATTTACATTCACACATACAGATATGCATTAAACTACTAAATTACCGGCATGCTTGAAGATAAATAAACAAGAGAACGAGTAAACTTACCAGTTGAAGACTCTCTTCATAGCAAGTCATGCTCTCTTCAGTAACGGACGCTCTCGCTCTCGTTGGAACGACAAGCTATCATTCAGCAACACCCGATCATCTACCACGAATGGATTCCACACAAACAGACGAAGAATGGGGACGACACCACCACTTGGAACCCTTTGTATTCTTGGAGTGAGAATCCAAAGAGTGGGCTTTTTTCGGATTTGGTAGAGGGAAGGATGAAAAGAGATCATATACAACGATCAAGAAAGTGGGGGAAGGTAACGTCTATCGTATAGACAAGATGCTTGATCGTTTAGGATCGTGTAGGAAAAGGTAAATGATCATCTATACGATTGTTGAATAAAAGCTCGACGCTAAGCGATCGTTTTGTAAATCGTGGGCAATCATTTAGAAGACAACACGTGCGTGTAAGCGATCGTCTAGTAAACTCGAGCTATCGTATAGGCTCTCAATTCACTAAGTGATAAGATGCAAACACCTCGTGTGCTATTAACCGTGTTCTCTACAAAATGAAAACAATTTTTATTTTATTCTTTAGTTACGAAAACCGAATGGAACCTCCCACTAACGCATGGTTATGGAGAAAATAGCGGCCAATTATCCCATAATTGTTAAATTAATATATATTAAATATAATCATATTATATCCATTAACCTATAGTTTAATATCATATATCAATCATAGTGTTTTCTCCTCAACTAGATATAAATCATATTTAAATCCAATTTCCTCCAATTAATGTATATCATACATAAAATCAATCATATCATATATAATTAACCAGTTCAATTATATCATATTTAATCGAACTCCCTCTTGTCAATCTGAACATTTCAAACTTACCCAAAAACTTATTCTCAACTTTAATCCAAGCAACCAAGGGGACCTTATGGACCTATTGCTCGAAGCTCTAATGGTATGTGATAGCTGATTAAACTCTTTAGCACCAAGATCCACCATCTATTAACTACTAAGCATTGCACTAAAAACCGATAGCTTAACTCTTCTTACCATAAATATATTTCTGTGTCCATCGGTTATAACCAATCATCAGTATGATAACCCTTCATAACTCTCTCTTAGATTCTCGACCCTAAGAAGAATACAGAGGTTTCTCTGTTGGTGGTGTCTGACTAAATTGGGATTTGGGTGTTGCAGTGTTCTTTGGTGCTCATGATCCAAGAAGATTCGTGGTCGATTGAGAGGATTTCATAAATAATTTGTGCCATCAAGGGTTAGTATCTTTGAACCCTATTTTCATCTTCTCTGTATTATTGTTCTAAGCGTGCTGTAAATTACTTGGAATGCATAATAGTGTTTTAAATTTTATTTTTTATGTAAATTAAAAATTGGAAATTTTCTCACTTCTGTCTAGGGTTTTCATAAACCTTCACTAACATTTGGTTAATCTCACAAGAAATACAAATCTCTGGTGAAATCCCAAAGAAGATAACTAACCTTTAATGAATCCTGAAGGAAGCACTAACCTTTGGTAGGTCATGTCTACGGATAGGGGGTAACCATCACTAACATAAATATCATGGGTCATAAAATAGAGTCCACATATAAATCATAACATAAAGCTCATCCATCCTCATATATGCCAAATAAGATATAGATCATGCTCGTACTTTCTTATAAAATATCTTATAAAACAAGATTATGCTAATTCTTATCACATACATCAACAAGGACAATCATATGTTCAATTTCCTCTTTAATCATGCATCATGATTCATGCAGCCTTATAATCATTAAATTGTTCTTAAGTTTTATCACCTGACACAAAGACAGTTCTAGTAGTAAGATTACTTACCTCAGATTGCAAAATTAAGAACTAGCAAGCTTAACCACTTCCTTGCCCAACAAAACTGACAATCCACAGGATCGACTTAAAACACCCAAACGAAAGCACCTAAAGTCCTCAAGATCCAAATCTTTCACTCACTCAAATTTGTCGACTAGGTCTTTAATTGTTTTGACAAAAATTTCATTGGCCTACATACCAACATCCAAAATATGACGAGTTTCAACAAATCAGGGCTAAAACTTTAATGAGTGCTCAATTATCCTTAGGAAAACCCAATCAAACTAATTAAAACTTACCCTTAAATCAAGATTCTAGCGAAAAATCTTGGCAGTGACAGTCCCACCAGGTCAGTGACGGTAAAAGCGTCGACGATGGCAGAGAATGGAGTCTTGAAAGATAGGGAACGACGCAGCCCCAAGGCAGTGGATGGAGACAAACTCCGGCGACGCAAGTGATCGGCTATCCGAAGGGCAACATGCGGATGGCTGTGTGTCAGGCAGTGGACGAGGCTTGGTCGAAGGAGAGATGCAACACGAGCTTCACTTGATGGTGTCGACGCCGTTAGGATTGGGATTGCTCACGTGAAGGATAAATTCAAAAGAAGGGGGGGTGTTTTGCTTGCACGCGAAAAAGAAAGGAAGGAAATAATTTTTTTTTTTAACTTTAATAACTTTAACCCTTATAAAAGAAAAAAAGTGTAATTGCAATTGGTAGTATTTTTAGGAATAATAACCAAGTCTTTCACATCATTTAAAAAAATTGCAAATATAGTCAAGTCTATCAGCAATAGACTTTTATCGTTGATTGACTCTCAAGTCTATTAGTGATAGATTTCTATCAATGTTAGACTCTTACTAGTGATATGGTCTATCACTGATAGATTGCTACTAATAATATAGTCTATCACTGATAGACTATTTAAATTTGGTCATATTTGTAATTTTTTTTTACATTATGTTATATTTGTTAATACTTCAGGGTAATGTCTATATTTTCTACCGTCCCAAGAAAAAAAAAATATATATATATGAATAAACTCACTTTCCCTTTTCCTTTTCCAATTCCAATTCCAAATCTCTATTTTTTAAAAAAGATTAAACTTCCAAATTCTTTTTGAAAGAATGAATTTAAATAAGTTATCCTATTAAATCGATTTAATTTAATTCTATTTTTCAAATTAAATTAAAATTGAAATAAATCCCAAATTCTTCTTAAATTAAAACTTAAATTCCAAAATTCTTCACCGAGAAAAATTTAGAAATTGAATTATCATTTCACAATAATTCAATTCGACCTCCAAAATTCAAAATAATTCTCATATACCATAACATAATAAAATTTAAATTACATAAAAATTTGGGATGTCACACGTGAAACTCAAGGGAGTTCCCTTTGCCGGATCTTCCCGTCAACAGAAATAATTATGAAATATAATGGAGCCTAAATAAATCTAACTCAAATCACATAATCTAAATGTCAAATAATATATTCTAACATCGTCGTCTCTCAAACTCACAAAATACTGCATCATTTGGAATTTAATTATTAAAGAAATAATCTACATGTTTGTTGATTTGAAATCAAAACCCCATATAGATGTTGATGCCAATATCCATTCCCCACAATTAGAGTTGGTAAAATTCCTCACGGGACCCCACCCTGATCTTGGTGGGGAATCCCCGATTTAACTGAGGATGGGTCAAATCGGAGATCCCTTTAGGGTCCCTAAACCAGGGATAGGGTGGCGATCGCGAGGGTATCCTCATCCCATCCCCGTCCTGATTAGGTTTTTAAATATATATGTGTGTGTATATATATATATATATTAGGCATTTAACTTTTCACATTGAGTCTAGTTTTTAATTTAGCCCAATCTAAGCGCAACTAAAATATACAAGACCGAACCAAATATAATTTTAGGGATAAAATTAAAACAAAAAGGTCTAGGGAAACAAAAAGAAAAACGAGGAATGGGTCCTTACAGGGACCCGTTTACTCGATACAAAATCCTCGCGCCGATCACGAATGCAAGTTTCAATTCAACGGCAAAGTCCCTCAAACCAATGCCAATAATGTAAATTCAACTAATGATTGAACAACTTAGCCTTTCAAGGGATGTTTGTTTTCTAGATATCAAAATAAGCCAGAATCTTTATATATATCTAAAATTGTAATTGTAGATGACTGAAAACATAGACATCTAGCGTATTTAGATAATCACCACGCTTGTTTTTCAAAAATAATTGTAAGAATGTTTCCGACATCATAACAAATATTTCACTTATATATTATTTTTGTTTTCTTTCCTCGTATTTTATTCTATTAGAACAAAGTCTCCCATAGTTAAATATGAGACAACCATGTTTCACTTATAGGGATTATGTTAAATGTCAATCTTTCTTAAAATTTTGCTTGTAAGAGACCTATACACATCCCAATTATTCTTTTATGTTTATGCCATTTATTTGTTATTTAAATTGTGTCTTTTGTCAATCTACCATATATATATATCAGGAATTTCACTTTTTGACATTTAGTATAGTTTTTAATTTAGTCCAATATAAACCCAAAAAAAGTGTACAAACCCGAACAAAATAGAATTTTAGGAAAAAAATTAAAACAAAAAATCTCAGGAAAACAAAAGGGAAAACGGGCGGGACCTGTTTCCCTGATATGGAATCCCTGCGCCGATCACGAATGCAAGTTTCAATTGAACGACAAAGTCTCTCAAACCAATGCCAGTAATGTAAATTCAACTAATGATTCTACAACTTAGCCTTTCAAAGGATGTTTGTTTTCTAGGAATCAAAACCAGCCAGAATCTTTATATATATCTGAAATTGTAATTGTAGATGACTGAAAATATAGACATCTAGCATATTTAGATAACCACCACGTTTGTTTTTCAAAAATAATTGTAAGAATGTTTCCGACATCATAACAAATATTTCACTTATATATTTTTTTGTTTTTTTTCCTCGTGTTTTCATTCTATTAGAACAAAGTCTACCATATTTAAACATGAGACAACCACGTTTGACTTTGAAGGGATTGTGTTAAATGTCAATCTTCCTTTCATATAATTAGATCGTGAAATGAATAACATTTGATCATCACCTAATAAGGTAGCTCACCTACAACATTGCCAGTAGGACTATAGTTACATGAGACTAAAGTCCAATTGTTTTTGCATTTAACAGTAGCACAACCCACCAAAAAACTATCCTTCCACACCAATTGTGTATAATGTCGGCACTCGCCTCCCACACATTTGTTGGAGTTATGGTCATAGTACTTCTTCTCATCCCCCCATGCCTTCACGGCAGCCGCTGCCGTCAACTCGCCGTTTACCGTTGCCAAGTTCTCACCATAATGGCTATTGGAGTGCACCATCTCGCAAGTTTTAATCTTTGATCCGATGTAATTTTTAGCGTAAGTTTCAAGTTCTTCGTCCCAAAAAAGGGGTTCAACCCCGACTGTTGCTCGAACCGCATTGTGTGCATCAAGAAAGTCTTGTGGGCTGTTTTGGGCAACGACAATGGGGGTTAGGGTTAGCACAACAATGCAAAGGGCGACGAGAACGGTGGCGAGTGCGATTTTGGACATCTTATTTTTAAGGGTTGATGGAATAAAGGAAGAATGTGAAAGGCACCGTGTGGGAGTATGGACATTATTTGGTGAAGGTTTATTTATAGTGAGAATGAAATAGTTTTTAGATGATGGTTGGCGTTTGAATGCTAAATAAAGAAACAAAAATAGAGGCATCGTATGCGCCATGGATTCTAACTATGGATTCTTGTTAGGTTAGTTTATTTCTTCTCGAGTTTTTTTTTTCTCTCTTTGTCCTTTTAATAGTTGTGTGTATCAGGCAGGCTTGCATGCATCTGCACGGATCTCAGACAACGTGTTCACTCCTGCAAAATTTAAGTATGAATGGAATGCATAAGATATATATTAAACTCAAGTAGACGACGGCCTTAAATCGAATCTATTCTCCCTAAATAGATCGCCTTTATATATTAACCCAATGTCATTTTTTAAATCCTAAATTAAAAACACATTTTTTTGGATATAAATTAATTAACACATATTTCTACATATGATTATGCAGTTATATAACATTAAATAAATTTGGTCATTTTTTAATCCAGTTATATAACATTTTTGAATTATTTCTAGGGAAGTTGCATTATATGAAAAATATATTTTAATAAACCAAAGCCATGACTATAACTTTTTTGTAATTGCAGGTGTGACAATCACATAACAATCACATAGCAATCAATGTCGGACTTTGGTCGCATTTCCAACAATATATCATTAAGATATTAATTTATTTAATCTCGAATCATAATTCTATGAAGGCTTCATTTAATAATAATTTTGTTTCAATATTATTTTTCGTTTTTGAAATTTTTATGGTTTCTTCACTTTTTCTTTAATTTTCGCTTCTCATTTGGATTAAAAGTCTTTCCATTTATTTTCCCCAAAATTTAGCTTGAATTTTCAAAACATTGGTAGAAGGTATTGATAACATTGTAAAGAAATAATTCACACGTGCAAGTAGTTATTATAAAGCTCATCTTCAAATACTAAAAATTTAAAACTAACCATCTCATTCAGTAACCATCGGGTTTTCTTTTTCAAAAATTGTGTTTGTTTTCTCACAACATTTTACTCGTGATTTTCATATTTCTTATGTAAACATTTGAATTATTAGACTATTTTCAAAACTGAAAACAATTTTTTGAAAACTACTTTTACTAATTTTCAAATTTTGGCTTTTATTTTAAAAACACACATAAAATGTAGAAAACAAAACATAGAAAGTCAATAGATGAAAGTGGCGTTTAAAGGCTTAAATTTTCTTTATTAAAAAAAAAGGGAAATGAGAATAAAAAAAAAGTTATCAAATGAGATCTAAAGGCCCCATTATATAACCATGATTTTTTTTTTTTTTTTTTAAATTTTATACTTGTGTATGCACAATTTGTTGGTAAGGTTTTAACCTTCCATGAAAACACATTTTAATTCTAAGCTAAATTTCAAAAATAAAATCTATGTTTTCAAAAACTGTTATTTAGTTTTCAAAATTTGACATGGTTTTTTAAAATATGTTTAAAAAATAAGTAATATAAAATAAGAAAACTATAGGTAGAAGAAATTTTTATTAACTTAATTTACATAAATAAAAAAAAAAACAAAAATGTTATAGGCAATTTTAGAGCAGCAAAAGGTCAAAAGCCAAGATTGAACCAAGAGAGTTATCTAGCCCTGCTAAAGGACATGCAACTTACTATAAAGCAGACCCATGAGAGTTCCAATAAATAAAGGGAGATAAATTAGGCTTAAAAGAGCCACTTGGCCCACCTCGGCCTCTGAGGCCAATGTGGGTCTTGGGAGCCCAAGGGTGTGGCTGAGGCCATGAATTTCCTTATACTGAGGTTGATCCGGGTGGATCTTCTTTGTTGGAAAATCCTTAGCGCCTTGATCCCAGACCCTATGTGTCTGGTTTCAAAGTTAGAAAAGTAAATAGATTTTATTCTCCAATTGGAGTAAGGAAGACCTCTAGGACTCAACTATAAATAAGGCATGACAGCTCCATGAAAGGTAAGTTCATCTCTTCCTTAAAAACTACTTGTCTTAACATTTGTGCAAAGTACATTAGAGTGTCTGTGGCAAGCACCATACCTATGTGTTACCCTTTTAATTTTCTTGCAAGTAATTTCTTCTCCTAAATACAAATTTTCGTTGAGGGCACGTGATGTAACGACCCGACTCCCTAGGACATAAACTATAGACATGCATGTATACATTTCAAAACGACATTTTTCTAAGATTAGAAAAAAGACCAAAATTAATAATTTTATTAAAAGTAACTAAATGAAATTTATTTAACAGGGTACCCGAAAAATATGAAGTAATGAAAATACCACATTAAAACATGATCCAAAACAACCAATGTGCAAGAAGAAAATCAAAACTAAAAATTCTCTAAATCCAACAATTAGCTAAATTTAGAATCATGAAGACAAAAAAAAAAAAAAAAAAAAGCGAAAGCATTGACTGGTCCTAGTTTCTCGATCACGGATTTTGCTTGTCATTCACCAGCATATTCTTACCCATTGCCTGAAAAAGAAACATGAGAAAGAGTAAGTATAAAATACTCAACAAGTAACCCCACTACCGGCGCCAGGTTTTGCATTTATGTCTAATAAATGCAATCTTCTAGTGAGACATGCAAAAACCCCTACCATTTCTGGATGGCCATCTGATGAATAGTTTAACTCGTCCTATCATAAATTCGATATACCCACAAAACTCTGATGAAATCTCGAATGAGATCACTAATCTCTGATGAATCCCAAATGAGAGACTAACCGATGGGGTTGATGCCCTAAATCTCGTGGGTTCTGTAGTTTTTCATTGTATTATACAAACAGTTTATTTATTTAATAAGATGTGAGGTATTTTATTCAAGATAGCATTAACCTAAAAAACTAATAAATAAACATCCAAGGTTATGTTCTGTAACTTAAACATGTATGTGGAGACTAAAGGAACTCTTAAACAAGAGCATCCATGAGCGCTTTCGGATCTTTCCTATTTCATTGTGACCGAAATACTACATACACATTCTAACAAATAGATATGCATTTTCACACTAATTATAGGCATGCTTTTACAAATAAAATACAAAAGATTGAGTTAACGTACCACCCATCAAATAGTCAATCTTCACTTCAAACTCAATCCAGTGGAAGCAACCCTCTACGGTCTTTACCACCCATCAAATAGTCGGCTACCAACAGCATGATCGTCTACACGAACGACAGCACATGAACAAGCAGGACCGGGGACGATACCACCAGCTAGAGTCGTTGGTATTCTCAGATTGAGAATCTAAAGAGTGGTCTTTGATGGAATTGGTAGAGGAAGAAGGAAAGGGATGATCGTGTAGAATGGCAAGCAAGTGGGATAAGGCTATCGATAATGGATGCTTATCGTTTAGAGAAAGCTTCAAGATCGTGTAGGTTTTACTAAGCAATCATCTAGTAGTTAGTAAGCGATCGTTTAGAAAACTCGGCACGCTAAGCGATCTTTTAGAAAAAATGAGCGATCGTTTAGTACACGAGGTGTGCGATCGTTTAGGCGATATGGCACTATCTTATAGGCTCTCAGCTAAACGATCATTACGTTTTCACACCTTGAGCGATTTTTTTGAACTCTTTGCAAACGTAAACCAATTTTCATTTTACTCTTCAGTTACAATAACCGAATAAGATTTTCCCACTAACGCACGATTGAGGAGAAGTTTCTGGCCAATTATCACATAATTAACCAATTAATTAATCAATGAATATAATCATATTATATTCTTAACCTATAGTTTGATATCATATATTTTCTATAGTAATTTCCCCTCCAAAATAATGTATCTCATACATTTAGTCAATTATATCATATATAATTAACCAGTTCAATTATATAATATATAATCGAACTCCCTCTTGTCAATTTGAACATTTCAAACTTACCCAAAAACCAACTTTATCCAAGCTACCTAGAGGACCTTATGGACCTGTTGTCACACCCCCTCCAAGATTACTCACCTAATCTAGAAAGAGGTGTGAAGATGCAAAACATCACCTCCCCTGATGACATTTAGCATCTTACTAACCAACTTAACTGTGCTTAAATCTGAACAGTTATACAATCGTCCTTTAGTACATTTAATTTCTATCCAACATATTCCATATTACGATATCCAACAAACAAGTTTCATAAACTTTCTATCTTCTATTACATACAAACCACGAACAAAGTTTAGACACAACAGAAACACTTTTAGAAATTACACAACAAAACAACTCCTCTTGTCCCATACTCCCAAAACTATGACACGTAAGGTTCGTGATATGAAATTTATTTACAACAGTGCAAGGCCTACAGTGTAGCAGGAAACTCTAGGGGGAGGGGGGGGAACATAAAACATCGAAAGCATGAGCTAATACCCAGTGAGTTGTAATTTAATATAAACACAAGTTATCGCTTTCTAAATCATCAATAAAAGTAACTAAATCATTCAATAAAACATTGGCCAAGTATAAAAGATTCAACAACTTCTCGAACACGTGCTGGTAAAATAGGTTGTAATCATGACAGATCGTCTGGAAAAACATCTTGGAATTCTTGTACCACTGGTATATTTTCTAATTTCTTGAACACGTGCTGGTAAAACAGGTGGTAATCCTGATAGATTGTTTGGAAAAACACACATGACATAAAAGAATGCGTAACACCAGGGACAATCAATACATGAGCAAGTTTTTCAAAAAAAATTAACGTACCAGTGACGAAATTTGGTGTTTCATCAGCTTCCTGTTGGGTCATTGCAAAACATTTCTCTTGAGCACGGGAGCGACCTACTAGTGCCTTCTACTTAGCATAGCTCGAACCCTCGCCTTTGGAAGCTGTTGGCATAGTTGGCTGATCAACTGTTTGAGAAGTGGTTCTCTGAGTAGTATTGCCCTCTCGTAACAACTTAGGACAATTTCTGAGGAAATGTCCAGGTTGTCCACAATTGAAGCATACATCATTCTTTCCAAAGCATGGACCCTAGTGACCTCTTCCACATTTTACACAAATAGGTCTTCTCTCAGCATCTGTAGAAGCACCACTAGTTGGTCTCACCTGTGAACCTACTGTGGACTCAAATGGTCATTTTGAATTGTTAACAGACGAAAATCCTCCTCTTCTACCTAATTTAGAACTGAAAGAACCATTGTATCTTGGTTTAAAGCTTCCCTTGTTTGAAACTCCCAGGTAAATCTCCTACTGAATTACTCACGTTGTTGGCCAAATGAGGTACTTGGACGAGCATTCGTTGTAGCTTCTAGCTTTATCCTCTTCCCAGAGATACTCCTCCCAGCTCTCATTGTCGTTTCAACTAATTGAGCAAAGTCATTCCACTCAGCACTTGCAGTAATAAGTGTACAAATATATTCCCCTCAAGCCATCCTCAAATCTTCTGCATCTGTCCCTCTCATCCTTAATTATTGATATAGCTTATTTGGATAGTTCTGTATATTTTTTCTCATATTCTGCCAGTGACATCGTTCCCTGTACTAACTTCAAAAATTCATTCCGTTTCATATTGTGAAATGACCTTGGATAGAACTTGTCATAGAAAAAGCTTTGAATTCCTCCTAGCTGATCTGTCTATCTCTGTGGCGTAACTGAGTCATACGCCACCAGTCATTTGCCGCTTCTTGAAGTAAGAAGGTGGCAAGTCCCACCTTTCTGTCATCTTGGCATCTTATCACACCAAAACACTTTTCTACCATTTTCATCCATTTCTCAGCATCTGCAGGATCAATTGTCCCTGAAAATGTTGTGGTACCCAAGGCCTTCAAATGTTCTGTCCCATAGTACTTCTTAGGATTATCTTGCATGACCCTCACACTGGCTGCAAGTTCCTGAGCAAACCTAGCAATCATTTGTTCCCTAAAATTCATCTCTGCCTGGGGTTGATTAGTTCTAGATTCTGATTCCTCAATTCCACTTATAGCACCAACTAGGAGCTTTACTAGTTCCATCAACTGACTGTTCCTTCGTCCTGCCATGATGGGTCATAATCCTTAAATTACAATATGTGACATCATATTCAGTAAAAATCATGAATATGCTACAACATGCAAGCCTAAGACATGATGACTCTTTAACATATAACCCTTAAGTCTCCCAAAACCATGCTCTGATAGCAAACTGTCACACACCCTCCCAGATTACCCACTTAATATAGAAAGAGGTTTCAAGATGCTAAACGTCACCTCCCCTGATGACATTTAGCATCTTACTAACATACTTAACCTGTGCTTAAATCTGAAAAGTTACACAATAATCCTTTAGTACATTTAATTTTTGTTTAACATATTCCATATTACGATATCCACAAACATGTTTCAAAAACTTCCTATCTCCTGTTACATACAAACAATGAACAAAGTTTAGACACAACGGAAACACTTTTAGACATTACACAACAAAACAACTCCTCTTGTCCCATACTCCCAACACCAGGACATGTAAGGTACGTGATATGCAATCTATTTACAACAGTGCAAGGCCTACAGTGTAGCAGAAGACTCTTGTCGTGTGGCAGTAAATAGCTCAGAGTGTTTCTGGAACTTTAACGCTACCTGGGGGGGGGGGGGGGAGTGAGAACATAAAACATCAAAAGCATGAGCTAATACCCAGTGAGTGGTAATTTAATATAAAAATAAGTTATCGCTTTCTAAATCATCCATAAAAGTAATAAGTCATTCGATAAAACATTGGACAAGTATGAAAGATTCAACAACATCTCGAACACGTGCTGGTAAAACAATAGCATAATCAACTCTCATAAGCATATTATAAAACAGTCAGTCGTTATCAGAAAACCACACCAACTCTGTACTCAAATACTCGTTTACATCAGTGGGTTACTCTGGACAAAGAATGCCCCCCGTGATGTAAATCAAATCACAAGGTCATACGTGCATGCCAAGATGCCTCTAGGCTAAGCATAGATACACACCATAGGCGCAGGTTACTCTGGACTCCCTGGTATACTATGGCCACATCTGACCCTGGTGGTAGCCCCCTAATAGCCTGGGTGGTGCTACAGGCACAAGTTCCTTTGGACTTCCCGGTATACTCTTGCCACATCTAACCCTGGTAACCCCAAGATCGCTTGAGCAGTACTACTAAATTACATTCAAATAGCATGGGAACATAACCATCTCTGAGGTACAAGAATCAATAGGTTGAAACCATTTCCACAACCGTTTAACAACCTTGATTTCACCATCAAGAGTTTTTCATAAAAACCATACAAATTACAAGTATGTAAACCCTGATTTCAAACTACATTTTGATAAATCAAGATTGTATGAAACCATCAAGGGTTTAGAAATCATGCTTTAAACATTTTTGAAATATCAGTCAAGTAAGACAGATCATGCCATCACATTTCATAAATCATAACATACTATAACATATAATTAGTTTCTATATCAAAACAATCGAAAGTAAACCACTCACTATCACTGGCACGAGAACCTTGGGTTGTGATAACGGACAGAAATACACGTTATCTTAGGCCTTTTATTTAGAATTATAAGAGCTGTTAACTAAAATATGCGGAAAATATGTTAGGAATTCGTGAGAAAATGAGTTTGCGTCGATCGGCATCAAGAATCTTAGCTAACCAACTATTATGCGTTATTATGAGTTCAATTGTTTATTTTTGTAGCAACCGCAGAAATCGATCGCATACGCGGGAGCCAGGCTATCACGGAGACGATCGCATATGCTCGAGGCATGGATATTGCCCCCATGTATCACATGGATCCATCGCATGGATGTTGCGACCATCAACCGCATGCATCCATCGCATAGAAGTTGCGTCAAGCGAATGCAGTCATCGCAGAGAGATTGCGGCTACATAGCGATGACCATAATAGAAGGGCGATCGCAAGGTTTGTGGACACAACATGAGTATATACCTCGGGAGTATCAAAAGATGATGTTGACATTTCACCTACCACGCTGTTAGCAGTAGAGATTCAGAAAAGAACCATCACCCTGCGAGTGTTAGATTCAGAGCAGGTTCATTAATGTTGTCGGCGATCAAACTCTAAAAATAGAATCCGATGAGTAAAATTTCAAACCAACCAAGGTTTTTCGCCTGAGGCTCCCTGCCTTAGGGCGGATCCTTATGATCCAGACCAAAGCGTGAGAAGATAGCTTGAAAGTTCTTCATCTCCTTCATCCATTCTGAGTGACAACCGGAGCTTTAGCCAGAGTTAAAGCTCGAGAGAGTCAACTCTACCGCCGTCCATGCACTACCGACAGCCTTGACACACATCTGCTGGAAGCAAGACACTGCTTCCAACTGGTCCTTTCATTTCTCTTCTTTCCTTATATTGTATTATATTTTGGCTTAAGGAATTAATACATTTTGTGTTCAATGCATTTCTATATTTCCTTCGATTCCATCTCCATCTTCATTTACTTTGCATCCTTAACTTTCATTGCATCACTAAATGAGATTGCTAGAGTATCGCATACTTAATCATTTGGATTAGGGATATGAAGCATGTAGCAAACCATCGGGAGGTGTGCATTGCGTGAGTGTTATGAGAAAACCTTATTTGCTTAGTGTGAAGCTATAGCAACACTTGTTTTTAAGCGGATGCAATGCTTGTCTATGAGTAGAATCATCAGCAACTAACTGCCTAGGAGGGTAAGTGGCTGGTCGCATTAAGCAATGTAAGCAAGTATTCACTAGGAATTGGAATAATCTTACATCAGCCAGGTTTATGAGATTACCTTATCTTATGCATACGACCATCACCCCTTTAGAGCTACTCGAGAGAGAGTCTAAAGAAAGAACCTAAGACTTTAGAGAGCTAGGTTAGAATCTATGCTTGAGAGAGCTAGATTAAGATCACATAAGTAAGAATGGAGACTTAGGAATAAGTTCCGTTTGCTATTAAACATCATGTGCATCTGCGTCGGGTGTGTATGGCATGATCGTATAAGTTTGCGTTGGCTGGGGTTGCCCTTGTGGTCAAGCTTAGGGTTGTGATGAAGACATCCTCACCATTTTATCTATTTTTTCATGCATTTTACTATGCGTCAACAGTTGTCGTGTCTCTACCTCTCATTCATATTTCCACTTCTTTGTCTGTTAGTTAGGAGTAGAAGTAGTGCATAGCTTACCACCCTCATCATTCTTTTATTCATCCGCCTCATACACATCACCGCATACCATTTAGCTACAAGTCTCTGAGTTCGACCTCGAATCATCCGAGAAACTTGCATTCTTGTTATACTTGGCGAGAGTGCAAGAAAACTTGTGATAGGAACGCATGGTCATTGCATATGAGATCAACGCATACATCGCATGCGTTATAGAATTCAGAACAAGTATGTGTAACATGATCGCATAGCTTGTGCTAGTTGGGGTTGCCCTTGCGGTCAAGCTTAGTGTTGCAGTTAAGACATCCTCACATTTTATCTATTTTTTCATGCATTTTACTATACGTCAACAGTTTCCATGTCCCTATCTCTCATTCATACTTCCACTTCTTTGTCTGTTAGTTAGAAGTAGCAGTAGTTCATAGTTTATAACCCCCATCATTCTTTTATTCATCCGCCGCATACACATCACAACATACCTTTTAGCTACAAGTCCCTGAGTTCAACCTCGGATTACCTGAAAAACTTGTGTTCACGTTATACTTGGCGAGAGCGCATGAAAACTTGTGACAGGAACGCATGGTCATTGCATATGAGATCAACACATACATTCCATTCCAACGCATGACCACCGACACATGAGAACAAACGCATAACTTAAGACATTCATCGCATATTGCGTTCACCTAATTTTCATCATCAATATTCGCTGCATATTTTACTTAAAAACCCTCATAATTCTAAATAGAAGGCCTAAGATGACGTGCATTTTTGCCCGTTATCAGGTTGTAAGCCTTTTCAACCTCAATTTTTCCTGAAATAAAGTCCCAAGGTTACTAGGCACTCACGAGAGATCAAATCGACCCTAAACAGCCCATAGTGATTCAATGTAACCACTTAAACATTCACATTTTGCTCCTTATGTCCATTTTGCTCACAATACCCAAAATGGCCCAAAAATAAGTTTTTAATCCACAAGTATTCATTCTAGGGTCAAAATATCAAGAAAATCTTAATTGGAATTAAAAAATGCTCACCAACACCCAAAATTCTATAAAACAAGCAATTGGGCACTATAAATGGGCATGGGTGTGGGCTGTGGGTGTGGGTGGGCGAGGTTGGCTATGGGTAGGTAGGGCTGGACGGGCTGAGGCATGCTGAGGGGGCGCTGGCATGGCAGGAGGCGCGCTGGTGGGGCTGGCAGCCTTGGGGGGTGGCTGGCCTGCTGCTACTCTATTCGAGAAAACACTGGTTTCACTTTAACCAACTTTTAACCCAACATAAAACGAAAATTGGCACATAATTTCTTCATGAAATATGTTAAAAAACCTTTAAGCTAACTAACCTCAAAATTACAGCTCTTAACTCGTATTGTAGAGCTCAAAATCTTTCTTCGCCTATAGCTTACTCGGATTTTCCAATTTTTCGGGCAACCTTCACTATCTTCCTGATTTCTCCAGTTTTCCAATCCCAAATAACTTGATCAGCCCTAGAATAGACTCAAAACTCAATAATATTTAATTTAGATTAAATATTGAAGCTTTTGTACGAGTATTTTGAGAGAACCATCGAATTCTTTAGACCCTAAGTTTCTGGCCGAAGCTGCACACTTTTTCCTCCAATCAAAGTCGTCCACCCAGTTGCTTGTTTTCCCTACTACGTGGATTTTTATTCATTTTCCTTATCCTTTGTAGTCTTACAAGAATTATCAAGTTAAATTAATTTTATATTTTAGCAAATTAATCCAAAAATATTTTTTTAAAAACAAACAACTCCAACACCCCTCTCGGACAACTTGCATTTCCTACAAAATTTTTTCTTTCTTTCCTTGTAACCCTTAGTCAATAACAAATCATGTTCACTATACAAGTGCCCGATTATGAAAACATTTTCCAATAATAACATGTATTAATACATTTCTAAAAGAACTTGCATTTGTTAAGTAATTTCCAACTTTAATTCCTAGAATTAGAACTTTTTTAGGTCATACAATCCAAGTTATTCATCTAGGTACATAAGCTCACTTATCTAGGTTGCTGCTAAGTATAAGCAAAAGAAAAAGGGACAAGGGCTTATACCTATGGCTCGAAGCTACAACAGTACGTGAATAGCTGACTAAACTCTTTATCCACGAGATCCACCATCGATTAACTGCCAGGCATTCTACTAAAGACTAACAATTGAACTCTTCTTACCACAGATATATTTTCGTGTCCATCGGATATAACCAATCATGAGTACGATGACCTTTCACAGATGCTCGTAAGTACAGCTGGGCTAATTCACCGTTTTGCACCCATAGTTACATCTTGCTCCTTAAGTATCACTGAAGGTAACTCTCAAACACTGTAGCCATGAAATCCTTCGTAAACGGGTCAGCAACATTGTACTCCGAAGTGATCTTCGTGACGATCACGTCCCCTCGATGCATTATCTCGCAGATCAGATGATACTTTTGCTCTATGTGTTTGTCGTGCCTGTGACTCCTAGGCTCTTTAGAGTTCGCCATTGCCCCACTATTATCACAATAGAGGGTAATGGGCCTAGACATATTTGGAACAACTTCCAGTTCTATCCAATTGCGTTCATTATATTGCGATCAATGCAAAAAAAAAAAAGTTGAAGTGAGATTTTGAGAATAATAACTCCACTTTCAATGCACTGGGAAACCCTTGTTGATAAGAGTTAAGTTGTGAAAGGCACTTGCTCGAAGTTGGATGTCCGCATGATACACGTGGGGGCAAGCCAAAACGAAGGCAAGTCACCATGATCAGTGCATTAGCGTAACACTTCTCTTTGACGCAAGCCAAATCAACAAGATAAGAGTTGAGTTGAACATGGAACGCAATCGAAGTTGGATCCCTGCGTGAGACACGTGGGGGTAAGCCAAAATGAAGGGCGTAACCAGGTTCAACGCCGTATTTGAATAAGCCATCACAAAATTTTTAAGTATTTTGAATGAACGCAATCTCAAAAGTTAAGCCCAAAGTTGTGGTGATCAGTTGCGTGTGTTCATCGCATGAGAATCACGCTCATCAGGTGATTGTGGTCATCGTGTAGAGTTGCGGTATTAAGCAAATGCGGCCATTAAATGATTATGGCTATGCGACAATGCATTCTAATGGAATCAACACAAGGTAGGTGGAATGAACCCATCAACGCATCTACCTCGAGAAAATCCAAAGCTGATGTTGACATTTCACTTACCACGCCGTTAGTGGCAGAGGTTCAGTGACTAACGCGTCGAACGTCAAACTCAGAGCAGTCCAATTAATGCTCTCAGCAATCCAAGCTCTATAAATAGAGGCCAACGAGCTGAAATTCAAGTTATTCGGAGATTATCCCTCAATCGGGGATTCTCCCCGCGATCCAGACAAACGCTTGAGAAGATGGCTGAGAGTTCTTCACCTCCTTCATCCATTCCGAGTGACGACTAGAGCTAGATCTCGAGAGAGTCAGCTCCTCCGCCCATCCATGGCTCCACCGGCAGCCTTGACACATATCCGCTGGAAGCAAAGTTTTGCTTCCAGCCAGTCATTTCTTTTCCTTTCTTTTCCTATATTGTATTGTATGACATTTTGAATTAAGGAATTAATACAATTTGTTTTCAATGCATTTCTCTATTCCTTCGACTCCATCTCCATCTTCTTTGCTTAGCATCTTTACTTCCATTGCAACACTTAGTGGGATTGCTAGGGTATTGCATACTTAGTAATGTGGATTAGGGATATGAAACATGTAGCAACCCACAGAGAGGTGTGCATTGCGTGAGTGTGTGAGAAAACCTTATTTTCTTAGTGTGAAGCTGCTGCAATGCCTGTCTATAGGCTAACGCATTGCTTGTCTATGAGTAAAGTTAGCAACAATCAACTGCCCGAGAGGGTAAGTGGTTGGACGCATTAAGCAATGTATTCATTGTTCACTAGAGATAGTAACAATCTTGCATCAACCAAGTTCATGTGTTTGTCTTTTTTTATGTTGTGCCCAACACCCCTTTACAGCTACTCGAGAGAGAGTCTAAAGAAAGAACCTAATGACTCGAGAGAGCTAGGTTAGAATGAAGACTCAAGAGAGCAAGATTAGATCGGCATAAGCAAGAGATAAGGACTTAGAGATAAGCTCTGTTTGTTAACACTACATCGCATGCACCCTAGGAATAGGAATGATGATATGTGGTCGCCTTGTTTGTGTATCATCGCATAGACAAAAATTAGAGGCTTGTGTGCAGGCCCTATAGACACCTCTGCACATACATCGCATGTATTCTAGCATTAGAAGCCATAGCATTCACACCGAGAGGTGGTTTACTATTGTTGAATGCTGCAAGATCGCATTAGTTTCCTATACATTTATTTCATGTAAAGGTTTGTCACATCTCTACCTTTCATTCATATTCTTATTGCATTGTCTGTTAGATAGGAGTAGGAGTAGGATTAACTTAGCAACATCCTCTCTATTCTTTTATTTACACCGCCGCATGCACATCATCGCAACTTGCGTTCATGTTATACATGGCGTGAACGCAAGAAATCTTGTGGCAGGACGCATGGTCATTGCATACATTCGTTAACGCATTTTTCATAGCTACGCATGACTATCAACACATATCTTAGGAACATGCATCGCCTACCACGTCCACGGGATTTTTGTTGTCGAGTAAAACTGACTTCTAATTTCCCGAATCACCCATCCATCTCGGTTTACATCCTCCATTGCCTCAAACAATGGATCTTCAACATCGCCATCTACTACCATAGCAAGGATTTCCATGAAACCCAAATAGTAATTGGGTGGGTTCACAACCCTCCCACTGCATTGAGGTTCCCCCAACTCTTGAGGTGGAACCGACCTACTAGATGCACTCTCATCAACAACTCTTGCTGATGACGCAAGCTCTTCAACAACTCTTGTTGAAGTTTCAGCAGTGTCATTGGAAAGCTCATGCAACACGACTTTACTTCGTGGACTGTGCTCCCTTATATGATCCTCCTTCAGGAAAGTAACGTTCATGGAAAGAAACACCATATTTTCCGACGGATCATAAAAATAACCCCCTCGTATACCTTTGGGGTAGCCTACAAAGAGGCATAACCTTGACCATGGTTCGAACTTCTTGGGATTTGCCTCAAGCACGTGTGCAGGGCAATCCTAAATGTGGAAGTGATGTAAACTAGCTTTACGCCCATTGCATAACTACAGAGGTGTTCTCGCAACACTCTTGGAGATAACACAGTTGAGCATGAATACCGTAGTTTCCACTGTGAAGCCTCGAAACGAGTCTGGTAAGAAACCATAACTCATCATCGAATGAACCATGTCCAACAAGGTTCTATTTCTCCTCTCCGCTACACCATTGTGCTGAGGAGTACTCAGCGTTAAGAGTTGGAAAACAATTCCATGTTCTATCAAATAGTCTTGGAATCCCGAGTCCAAAAACTCTCCACCTCGATCCGATCAAAGTGTTTTAATCTGTCTATCTAATGCGTTTTCATTTTCAGCCTTGAACTCTTTGAACATTTCAAAGGATTCAGACTTCTGTTGCATAAGATAAACATACCCATACCTAAAGTAATCATCAGTATAACTGATAAAATATTCATAGCCACCTCGAGCTTGCAGATTCATAGGACCAGTGAGGTTAGAATGTACTAACTCCATAGGCTCTTTGGCTCGATAACCTTTTCCAGTAAAAGGTCGTTTAGTCATCTTACCCTCAAGACAAGATTCGCACACCGATAAAGAATTTTCTTCAAACTCACGTAGAAGTCCATTGTTCACCATCTCTCAATCCTATTGAGATGGATGTGCCCTAAACGAAGGTGCCAATGTAGCCACTTGCACCAATCTCTCAATCAGACGAATTCCCAAAATGGTAGGTTTGAGTCAGCGACCTGGCCACTCGCACCTATACAAATCAAAGGACCCCTTCAATTGTAGGAGTTCCCAAGTCACTCAGCATTGAGGTCATGTTACCTATGGTCACCGTAGTGAAGTGAAATCTCTATCATGAACGGTGTTATATAACGAGACATTAACACTTCGTGGTCAGGTCTTATACAAACTCTTTGTATAAGATGTCTCCGCTCGCATGTCCCCTACACAAATGATCAGGATCAAACCATATGTGACAAGTCACAACACTTGTGACCATTCCACAAAGCGGGCCGCATCCATACCATTATTAGGATAAGGTTTGCTTCCTATATCTATAAATTACAGAACATTTGGGTTATCACTCCTTCCCTAATATCGGGATAAGTAGATAAATTGCTCCCTTAAGGGCTAATTCCGAGACTTGAACAATGTGGCACCACACTCTCTTTTGGCCTGAGAAAGGTTTGGTCATAGTTAGACTATGATTTATTATTCATTAGAATGATCAGTGGTACTTAAGGAGTTAGATGTAACTATAGGCACAAAACGGTAATTTTGGCCTAACTGGTGAAGGGTCATCGCATTGTTGTCTTGTTATATCCAATAGATACATAAATATATTTGTAGTGCGAAAAGTGCAGTTGTCAGTCTTTAGTGGAGTGAGCGGCAGTTAATGAAAGTTGATTAATTTAATTAAAGGGGTTTAATTAATTGATCAAGTACTATTGAAGCTTCAAACTATAGGTCTATAAAGTCTCATCTGTAACTCAATTTGGATAATTGAGAATCAATTTAATTTTGGATTAATTTTAATTGTTCAAATTAATTGAGTGAATTAATTATATATGGTATAATTAATTAAATTTATTATATATGAAACAATTAATATAACGTATTTGACACATTATAATATAAAGTTTATTTTAAGAGAAATATTCAAATGTGATTCAAATATTAATTATATGAATTTGATTCATGTAATTATATTTAATATAAATTTGACTTCTATCATATTGAAGGAACTCTTATACAAGAGTACCTCTGAGCGAAAGCGGATCTTTCCAAAAGCATTGTGACAACATTACCACATTTACATTCACATATACAGATATGCATTAAACTACTAAATTACCAGCATGCTTGAAAATAAATAAATAAGAGAACGAGTAAACTTACAAGTTGAAGACTCTTTGAACAGCAACTCTCGCTCTCTCCACTAACGGACGCTATTTCTCTCGCTGGAATGGCAAGCTATCGGTCAGCATCACCCGATCATCTACTAGGAATGGACTTCACACGAACAGACGAAGAATGGGGACGACAACAACACTTGGAAACCTTAGTATTCTCGGAGTGAGAATCCAAAGAGTAGGCTCTATTCGGATTTTATAGAGGGGAGGAGGGAAAGAGATCGTATACAACGATCAAGCAAATGGGAGAAGGCAACGTCTATCCTATAGACAAGATGCTTGATCGTTTAACCAAAGTACATGATCGTGTACAAAAAGGTAAGTGATTGTCTATACGATCGTTTAATAAAAGCTCGGCGCTAAGCGATCGTTTAGTAAATCGTGGTCGATCGTTTAGAAGACAGCGCACGCGTGTAAACGATCATCTAGTAAACTCGAGCAATCGTATAGGCTCTCAATTCACTAAGCGATAGGATGTAAATACCTTGTGAGCTATTAACCGTGTTCTCTGCAAAATGAAAACAATTTTTATTTTATTCTTTAGTTACGAAAACCGAATGGAACCTTCCACTAATGCATGGTTACGGAAAAAACGGCAGTCAATTATCCCATAACTGTCCAATTAATAAATAATGAATACAATCATATTATATTCATTAACCTATAGTTTAATATCATATATCAACCATAGTGTTTTCTCCTCCATTAGATATAAATCATATTTATATTCAATTTCGTCCAATTAATGTATCTCATACATAAAGGCAATCATATCATATATAATTAACCAGTTCAATTATATCATATATAATCGAACTCCCTTTTGTCAATTTCAACATTTCAAACTGACCCAAAAACTGATTCTCAGCTTGAATCCAAGCTACCAAGGGAACCTTATGAACCTATGGCTCGAAGTTCCAACGGTACGTGAATAGATGACTAAACTCTTTAGCCTTTAGATCTACCATCAGTTAACTGCCAGGCATTCCACTAAAGACTGGCAGTTGAACTCTTCTTATCCCAAGTATATTTTTGTGTCCATTGGATATAACCAATCATGAGTATGATCCACTTATATGATCCATTTATATGTCACCACATACATGCTTAAGTTACATAATGACAACTAGGGATTTTAGTTTATTGGTTTGTGGTAAAGAAAATAAAACATCCATTTGCAAAGTCAAGAAGTGAGGAAAATATCATATATTATACATCAGAAGCGTTCGTACAAAAAGTGTTTACAAACTATAGGACATGAGAATTTAAGGCATCATGCCCAACAATCTCCCACTTGTCTTAAAGCGAGTGGGGCGTACAAAAAACTAGTGCAAAATAATAAACTAGCGCACTAAGGCCCAGTACAAGAAAATATCCCACTTGCCCTAGTCCAGCTGCGGGCAGTCCCATAGACACATGCTCTGAAGGTTATTATCAAATACTGTAGCCGTGAAAGCCTTCGTAAACAGGCCAACAACGTTGTGCTAGGAAGCGATCTTCGTGACGATCACATCCCCTAGATGCACTATCTCACGGATCAGGTGATACTTCTGCTCTATGTTTTGTCGTGCCTATGACTCCTGGGCTCCTTGGAGTTCGCTACAACACCACTACTATCACAATATAGGGTGATGGGCCTAGACATATCTGAAACCACTTTCAGCTCTGTTAGGAACTTTCTGAGCCAGACAACCTTCTTAGCAGCTTTGCAAGTCGTTACATACTCGGCCTCCATCGTGGAGTCGGCGATGCACCATTGCTTAGTGCTTTGCCACACTACAGCTCCTCTGTTAAGAGTAAAAACTGACCTTGAAGTGGACTTGCGAGAGCCCATATCAGTCTGAAAGTCAGAATCCGTATATCCAGTAAGGATCAAATTCCTAGATCCATACACGAGCATGTAGTCCCTCGTTCTTCGAAGATACTTGAGGATGTTCTTAACTGTGGTTCAGTGACACTGGCCTGGGTTAGACTGTTACCTACTGACGATTCCTATAGTGTAGCAGATGTCTGGCTTTGTACAGAGCATCACGTACATCAAACTGCCAACGACAAATTCATATGGGACCCGTCTCATTTCTTCAACGTTCTTAGACAAAGTTATTCCATGCCTAAACGGCAGTAGGCCCTTTTTGGAGTCCTGCATCAAGTACTTGAGTAACATCTTGTGAATGTACGATGCCTGAGACAATGCTAGGACTTTGTTCTTACGATTTCGAAAGATCTGTATACCCAGAAACTGAGCCTCTCACAAATATTTCATTTAGAATTGGGTCACTAGCCAGTTCTTAACTGTAGTCAGTAGACCTACATCATTCCCAATGAGTAGGATATCGTCCACATACAACACTAAGAAAACTAATGAACCGTTGACGATCTTTGTGTAGACACAAGGTTCATCAACGTTTTGGTCAAAGCCATACGATTTGATCGCAGTATCAAACCGAATGTTCCAAGATCGAGTCATCTGTTTCAATTCATAAATGGACCAATTCAGTTTGCAAACTTTTTGCTCTTGACCTTGGGCAATGAATCCCTCGGGCTCCACCATGTAAATGGTCCTCAAGATTGCCATTCAAAAAGGCCGTCTTGACGTCCATTTGCCAGGCGAGAAGGTCCCCTCATAATTATAATAAGCGGCAATGGACAAGAGGATGTGGATCGACATTAACATGGCAATAGGCGAGAAGGTCCCCTCATAGTCAACTCTCTCCACCTGGGTATAACCCTTTGTCACAAGTCGAGCCTTGAAGGTTTGTACCTTCCAATCAGCACCCCGTTTCCTCTTGTAGATCCATTTACAACTTATAGGTCTTACCCCATCAGGCTAATGTACAAGATCCCATACTGATTTGAAGTACATCAACTCCATTTCGAGATCCATGGTTTTGACCCATTCAACCCGGTCAACATCCTCCATTGCCTTTTGATAAGACAATGGATCCTCAACGTCGCCATCTGCTACCATAGCAAGGATTTTCGTAAAACCTAGATAGCGAATGAGTGGGTTCGAAACCCTCCCACTGTGTCGAAGTTCCCTCAACTCTTGATGACGAACCGACCTACTAGATGAACTATCATCAACAACTCTTGTTGAAGAAGCAGGCCCTTCAATAGCTCTTGTTGAAGTTTTAGTAGTTTTGTTGGAAAGCTAACGTAACACGACTTTACTATGTGGACTGTGCTCCCTAATATGATCCTCTTCCAAAAATGTAGCATTCGTAGAAACAAACACCCTATTTTCTGATGGATCATAAAAGTAACCCCCTCGTGTATCTTTGGGGTAGCCTACAAAGAGGCATGACCTCGACCGTGGTTCCAACTTCTTGGGATTTTCCTCAAGCACATGTGCTGGCCAACCCCAAATGCGGAAGTGACGTAAACTAGCTTTACGCTTGTTCCACAACTCTAGAGGTGTTCTCGCAACACTCTTAGAAGGAATATAGTTGAGTATATATACCGTAGTCTCCACTACGAAACCCCAAAACGAGTCCGGTAAGGAAGCGTAACTCATCATCGAACGAACGATGTCCAACAAGGTTCTATTTCTCATCTCCGCTACACCATTATGCTGAGGTGTACCTAGTGCTAAGAGTTGGAAAATGATTCCATGATCTATCAAATAGTCCTGGAATCCTAAATCCAAAAACTCACAACCTTGATCTTATCGAAGTGTTTTAATTCGTCTCTCTAATGCATTTTCAACTTCAGCCTTGAACTCTTTGAAATTTTCAAAGGATTCAGACTTTCGTTGCATCATCAGTGAAATTGGTAAAATGCTCATAGCCTCCTCAGGCTCACACATTAATAAACCACAGAGATCAGAATGTACTAACTCAAGAGGCTCTTAGGCTCAATAACCTTTTCTAGTAAATGGTCTTTTAGTCATCTTACCCTCAAGGAAAAATCCGCACACCCGTAAATAATCTTCTTCTAACTCACTTAGAAGGCCATTCTTCACCAATCTCTCAATTCTATTGACATTGATGTGCCCTAATCGAAGGTGCCAAAGTTGGGCATTTTTTTAAGATTGAGTTATGACAGATTTAAAGATCTATATGTTATGGAGGGAACTTAAACAAGTTTCTAGCACAAGTAAATTATATTTACTTTTGTCTGCCTTGGCCTTAGCCTTGGCTGCCTTCCTTTCCTTTAGCCAGTGCGAAAAACTCTTCTTCCAGTGTTCGTCCTGGTTGATGTGGAAAAATTTTCTTTTTTCAACTGGCGGTGAACGCCTCCTTGTGGTGATAGATGATGGGTTAGAAGGCGTTTTCCCTTTCCCCTTACCACCCTTCTTCTTCTTCCCCTTTTCAGAGTCAGAAATAGAAGGTGTAGACTTCGTTCCTAAGGTCGAACCTCGATGCAACGTCCTAGAAGATGAGGCAGCATTTGCCTTACCCCTTTTTCTCTCCTTACTTTTCAGTAAAGATTGGTATGTCTACAGTTCGTTGAGGATAGTTCTAAGGGTATATTCCACATTGTTAAGAATCTCATTGCTTACAAAGTGGAGGAAGCTCTTCGACAAAGAATGCAAGATTATGCTAACCTGACTGCGCTCATCGATTTTAGACCCATTCATCTCCGCCACGTTAAAGTGGGCCATCATGTTAAGCACATGTTCATGAACAGAGGTTCATTCCTCCATTTTGGAGTTGAAGATGTATTTAAGAGCTTTGTACTTGAGCTATCCAGACAGTTGTCCGAACGTTCCCCACAGGGACTCCATGATCTCACATGCTGAGACCACGAGGCATGCTTCTTGGCCAACACGTCACTCAGACTGGCCAAGATTTAGGCTCGGGCCTTCTCATTTGCCTATGTCCATCGCTCGTACACCCCTTTAATATTTCGAGGGGCGTTTGGAGTTGGAATAGAAGGACAAACCACCATAAGGGCATACATCAGATCTTCGATGATGAGTATCGTCGTGATCATATGTTTCCCATTCGAATAGTTGTCGCCAGTATGTTTTTCAATGCTTAACAAAGCAATTGTGGCTGTAGCCATTTTAAAAACCATTGGTGAAAAACGAAAAAACTTTTATAAGACTTTACTAAACCACATTTTAACCAATTAGTTTTAGAAAAACAGTTTTCAAGTAGCCTAAGTTATTAAGACTTCTATTTTGCAATGATGCCCTAGAGAGGCAGGACAAACGTCACCAATAGGGTGATCAGATGCCCCTTCATTGGGATGACATATTCTCAACCATTAGGAAGAACCAACTCTTGAAACTAAACCTAACAGCCACCATTTATTTGTTCCAAAACTGTCAACCCTTAACAATTCTGCGTAAGTGTGACCGCTCGTTTTTGGCCCCAGAGTCCCGCCCTAATGAGCCCACCGTAGGGAAAAAGAAGATTAGGACAAAAGACTAAGTAACCTCATCATCTTACAGGAGATCAAATAAAGAAACGCATAAAACTGCCATCCTTTAGAAGGACACTCCCAGGGTGCCTCGAGGTAATGCACAAAAACTTTATTCAACCTAACGAGAGAGACAGTGGGATATGCGTTAGCACTTCCTCCTCCCACATACTATGAACATTCTCTCCATCCACCTTGTTATGACCTACCCAAACACCATCCTTTAGGGAGACACTCCCAGGGTGCCACGAGGTCGAGGGAAGATCTCACGTTATGGACAATAAGGGAGAAACACAAGAGATTTAAATGAAGCATCATATACCCCAAGTACCTCCCACTGAATGTCCTACCTAGGGGTTGATTAACCTAGACAATCTGGCTACTGCTTTTAGTCTAAGTCATTTATAAGTCCACTAAAAAACAACTTTTGTCTTTGAAATAATACAAGTTCAAGTAGTCACATTAAACTCTTTAATGGACTGTCTTTAACTTGCATGCATGCATCATATCTATCTAATTCACCATTCCAGGTAGTTTCCCAGGTAGGGGTATTACGTTTCCGTCACCTTAAATACTCTAGCCTAGACAGAATCTGCCTTAGACAAAAGGTCTCTTATAGATAGATTTGCTATACTTTAACCTTTTATTAGTCAATTTAATACTATTAAATTGATTAAAAGATTAAACCCTAAGGTTACTGATCATATTATAGTCGTGATCATAGGTTTATCTCATCCAAGTTTATACATTTTAAAATCATGAATTAACCTAAGTTGGCATGCATGTCTTTCTTATAGACATTAGTTCTAATCTCTTTTATAACCATTATAAAAGAAACAACTAAAAGAAACATTGCCACACAACAAGGTATTTATAACGCTTATAAATTTAGCCTATGTGTCATGCTTCATGCAATGTCCAGTCATTACTATACATATCTTTTATATACAAGTAATAACCTAGCACACCTGCTTTCCATACACCCTTATACTATAAAAATTATAATATAAAGATAATGTATGTCAATGCTTTATGCATGCATAAATATAACTCTTATATTATATGATGCATGAGCATATTCTTACATAATTTAAATCATGCTTCTCTAAATCATAACACTTATATTAAAGAGATGATGCATGACCAAAGCATAACCTAAGGTGGGATTTTTCTATATGTGCATACCATATGACATATATATAAAACATACATCTCATGTATAATAACATAGATTAATGGACCGAGATGAACCACCTAAAAACTGAAATGAAAAATTCTATCTATTACATATTTGCACCGAGCAAACTGGTTCACAGACGAACCGAGTCTTGAAACGTGGGGTGAAGCTCCCATCGTTTAGTAAACGCCTCTAGGTAAACGATCGTGTAGCACACTAGACGATAATGCGCGGATGCTAAACGATCGCTTAGACGACAACAAAGGTAAACGATTGCTTAACACGCGAAAGGTAAACGATTTACTATGCAATTTACTCTAGATTGTATAGTTAGTAACTAAGCGATGAAGCTTGTTGAGCTATACGATCGTCTAGTGCACGCGTGTTAAAAAACTCCCGAGTATTCGATACTCAACGATCGTCTACCCCATCATCTACACGACTCGACCAATGCTTGGTCGTTCTAATCTTCGATGAATAGCAACCCTTACCACGAAGCTTCTTCACGAACGATTCACAGACTTAAACCAACTTTGAATACAACCTCGATAGCATTTAATCATGTGCGAAAACGTAGAGGCCTTTACAATTAACTCGAAATGTAAAAGAATTTAACAAACCAGAGGTTTCATCCCAGAAACTCCATTAATCCACACATCCACAAACAAATTAATGCTTAAAACAGAGAGTAGACATGCTTTTACCCACCGAGAATGTAAATGCAATTCTTCGCAATAATGAATTTGGAATATTAGAATTCTGGCTCTGATACCAATTGAAGAAGCTCTTATACAAGAGTACCTCTGAGCGAAAGCGGATCTTTCCAAAAGCATTGTGACAGAATTACCACATTTACATTCACACATACAGATATGCATTAAACTACTAAATTACCGGCATGCTTGAAGATAAATAAACAAGAGAACGAGTAAACTTACCAGTTGAAGACTCTCTTCATAGCAAGTCATGCTCTCTTCAGTAACGGACGCTCTCGCTCTCGTTGGAACGACAAGCTATCATTCAGCAACACCCGATCATCTACCACGAATGGATTCCACACAAACAGACGAAGAATGGGGACGACACCACCACTTGGAACCCTTTGTATTCTTGGAGTGAGAATCCAAAGAGTGGGCTTTTTTCGGATTTGGTAGAGGGAAGGATGAAAAGAGATCATATACAACGATCAAGAAAGTGGGGGAAGGTAACGTCTATCGTATAGACAAGATGCTTGATCGTTTAGGATCGTGTAGGAAAAGGTAAATGATCATCTATACGATTGTTGAATAAAAGCTCGACGCTAAGCGATCGTTTTGTAAATCGTGGGCAATCATTTAGAAGACAACACGTGCGTGTAAGCGATCGTCTAGTAAACTCGAGCTATCGTATAGGCTCTCAATTCACTAAGTGATAAGATGCAAACACCTCGTGTGCTATTAACCGTGTTCTCTACAAAATGAAAACAATTTTTATTTTATTCTTTAGTTACGAAAACCGAATGGAACCTCCCACTAACGCATGGTTATGGAGAAAATAGCGGCCAATTATCCCATAATTGTTAAATTAATATATATTAAATATAATCATATTATATCCATTAACCTATAGTTTAATATCATATATCAATCATAGTGTTTTCTCCTCAACTAGATATAAATCATATTTAAATCCAATTTCCTCCAATTAATGTATATCATACATAAAATCAATCATATCATATATAATTAACCAGTTCAATTATATCATATATAATCGAACTCCCTCTTGTCAATCTGAACATTTCAAACTTACCCAAAAACTTATTCTCAACTTTAATCCAAGCAACCAAGGGGACCTTATGGACCTATTGCTCGAAGCTCTAATGGTATGTGATAGCTGATTAAACTCTTTAGCACCAAGATCCACCATCTATTAACTACTAAGCATTGCACTAAAAACCGATAGCTTAACTCTTCTTACCATAAATATATTTCTGTGTCCATCGGTTATAACCAATCATCAGTATGATAACCCTTCATAACTCTCTCTTAGATTCTCGACCCTAAGAAGAATACAGAGGTTTCTCTGTTGGTGGTGTCTGACTAAATTGGGATTTGGGTGTTGCAGTGTTCTTTGGTGCTCATGATCCAAGAAGATTCGTGGTCGATTGAGAGGATTTCATAAATAATTTGTGCCATCAAGGGTTAGTATCTTTGAACCCTATTTTCATCTTCTCTGTATTATTGTTCTAAGCGTGCTGTAAATTACTTGGAATGCATAATAGTGTTTTAAATTTTATTTTTTATGTAAATTAAAAATTGGAAATTTTCTCACTTCCGTCTAGGGTTTTCATAAACCTTCACTAACATTTGGTTAATCTCACAAGAAATACAAATCTCTGGTGAAATCCCAAAGAAGATAACTAACCTTTAATGAATCCTGAAGGAAGCACTAACCTTTGGTAGGTCATGTCTACGGATAGGGGGTAACCATCACTAACATAAATATCATGGGTCATAAAATAGAGTCCACATATAAATCATAACATAAAGCTCATCCATCCTCATATATGCCAAATAAGATATAGATCATGCTCGTACTTTCTTATAAAATATCTTATAAAACAAGATTATGCTAATTCTTATCACATACATCAACAAGGACAATCATATGTTCAATTTCCTCTTTAATCATGCATCATGATTCATGCAGCCTTATAATCATTAAATTGTTCTTAAGTTTTATCACCTGACACAAAGACAGTTCTAGTAGTAAGATTACTTACCTCAGATTGCAAAATTAAGAACTAGCAAGCTTAACCACTTCCTTGCCCAACAAAACTGACAATCCACAGGATCGACTTAAAACACCCAAACGAAAGCACCTAAAGTCCTCAAGATCCAAATCTTTCACTCACTCAAATTTGTCGACTAGGTCTTTAATTGTTTTGACAAAAATTTCATTGGCCTACATACCAACATCCAAAATATGACGAGTTTCAACAAATCAGGGCTAAAACTTTAATGAGTGCTCAATTATCCTTAGGAAAACCCAATCAAACTAATTAAAACTTACCCTTAAATCAAGATTCTAGCGAAAAATCTTGGCAGTGACAGTCCCACCAGGTCAGTGACGGTAAAAGCGTCGACGATGGCAGAGAATGGAGTCTTGAAAGATAGGGAACGACGCAGCCCCAAGGCAGTGGATGGAGACAAACTCCGGCGACGCAAGTGATCGGCTATCCGAAGGGCAACATGCGGATGGCTGTGTGTCAGGCAGTGGACGAGGCTTGGTCGAAGGAGAGATGCAACACGAGCTTCACTTGATGGTGTCGACGCCGTTAGGATTGGGATTGCTCACGTGAAGGATAAATTCAAAAGAAGGGGGGGTGTTTTGCTTGCACGCGAAAAAGAAAGGAAGGAAATAATTTTTTTTTTTAACTTTAATAACTTTAACCCTTATAAAAGAAAAAAAGTGTAATTGCAATTGGTAGTATTTTTAGGAATAATAACCAAGTCTTTCACATCATTTAAAAAAATTGCAAATATAGTCAAGTCTATCAGCAATAGACTTTTATCGTTGATTGACTCTCAAGTCTATTAGTGATAGATTTCTATCAATGTTAGACTCTTACTAGTGATATGGTCTATCACTGATAGATTGCTACTAATAATATAGTCTATCACTGATAGACTATTTAAATTTGGTCATATTTGTAATTTTTTTTTACATTATGTTATATTTGTTAATACTTCAGGGTAATGTCTATATTTTCTACCGTCCCAAGAAAAAAAATAAATATATATATATATTATGAATAAACTCACTTTCCCTTTTCTTTTCAATTCCTTATTCAAATCTCTATTTTTTAAACAAGATTTAAACTTTCCAAATTCCTTTTTGAATGAATGAATTTTTTAAAGTTATCCTATGAATCGATTTAATTTTAATTCTTATTTATTCTAAATTAAATTAAAAATGAAATAAATCCCAAAATTTTCTTAAATTAAACTTAAATTCAACAAATTCTTTCCGAGAAAAATTTAGAAATTGAATAATCATTTCCATCTATCAATTCAATTTCGACCTTCCACTATAGTCAAAATAATTCTCATATACCATAACATAATAAAATTTAAATTACATAAAAATTTGGGATGTCACACGTGAAACTCAAGGGAGTTCCCTTTGCCGGATCTTGCCGTCAACAGAAATAATTATGAAATATAATGGAGCCTAAATAAATCTAACTCAAATCACATAATCTAAATGTCAAATAATATATTCTAACATCGTCGTCTCTCAAACTCACAAAATACTGCATCATTTGGAATTTAATTATTAAAAAAATAATCTACATGTTTGTTGATTTGAAATCAAAACCCCATATAGATGTTGATGCCAATATTCATTCCCCACAATTAGAGTTGGTAAAATTCCTCACGGGACCCCACCCTGGTCTTGGTGGGGAATCCCCGATTTAACTGAGGATGGGTCAAATCGGAGATCCCTTTAGGGTCCCTAAACCAGGGATAGGGTGGCGATCGCGAGGGTATCCTCGTCCCATCCCCGTCCTGATTAGGTTTTTAAATATATATGTGTGTGTGTATATATATATATATATATATATATTAGGCATTTAACTTTTCACATTGAGTCTAGTTTTTAATTTAGCCCAATCTAAGCGCAACTAAAATGTACAAGACCGAACCAAATATAATTTTAGGGATAAAATTAAAACAAAAAGGTCCAGGGAAACAAAAAGAAAAACGAAGAATGGGTCCTTACAGGGACCCGTTTACTCGATACAAAATCCTCGCGCCGATCACGATTGCAAGTTTCAATTCAACGGCAAAGTCCCTCAAACCAATGCCAATAATGTAAATTCAACTAATGATTGAACAACTTAGCCTTTCAAGGGATGTTTGTTTTCTAGATATCAAAATAAGCCAGAATCTTTATATCTATCTAAAATTGTAATTGTAGATGACTGAAAACATAGACATCTAGCGTATTTAGATAATCACCACGCTTGTTTTTCAAAAATAATTGTAAGAATGTTTCCGACATCATAACAAATATTTCACTTATATATTATTTTTGTTTTCTTTCCTCGTATTTTATTCTATTAGAA
>NW_028325552.1:0-65415 GCF_027475165.1 Benincasa hispida
CACCTCTTAATTTGAATTCTTACATAACTGTTGCTCCATTCCTTAGTAGGTTTTCTATTGCTAAGGAAGGTAGGCACAAGGAATAAGTGCATTCTACTGAGTCACTAGGTAACAATAAGAGCTCTACTACAAAGGGCAAGAAGGTATGGGTGAGGTCCCTTTAGATAGAAAGAAAGAAACCAAAAGAAAAGGTAATCCTGCCAGATAATCTACCTATTAAGCAGGAAGACCTAGGTACGTTTTTTGTGCCTTGTAAGATAGGTACTAGGAAATTTGAATAGACTATGGTAGATTTAGGGTCTGCAATTAATATTATGCATGCTCCTATATATGTTGATTTGTAGTCCCACGTTCTACACTCTGTTGATATTTTGATCCAGTAAGATGACCATTCCCTTGTTAGGCTAGTTGGTATGATTAAAGATATGCTTGTTAGAGTCAATGGCCATACTTTCGCTTCTTATTTTTATGTCATAAATATGAATGTTGATTCTACTTCTTCTGAGTTATCTGTGCTGTTAGATCGGTCCTTCTTAAAGACTACTAAGGCTAATATTGATATTGATACAAGGTTCTTAACCCTTGGACATGAAGATAAAATTGATTTTTTTTTTTTTTGGTGATTGATTCTCCCTCTACTACTTATCCTACATTTTACAGTTCTATTATTTCTTTCAGGATAAGGACCCTCCCCCTAAGTTGGGGGTGGGAGATGGAGATTCGGTGGTTTTTGATGGATTTGGATGAGCAATCCAAGTGGGGTCGAGCATAACGATCTTAAACAACTGCTCTCCTTGAGGCAACTAGGATTTACATTTTTATTACATCGTAGTTTAGGTTTCTTTTTATTTTTGGTGAGTTTAATTCTTCCTATGTTTCTTGATGTTTAGGTTTCTGGAAGAAAATGAAGAGAATTACTTTCTTAAGAGCCGGGCATCACACCCAATCCTTGTACCAAAATTAAGGGAATATTTTTCCCTTTTATTTGGTCGCTTGCTTTTCTATTCCTTATCATATTAGGGATAATGTGAAATTATTCCCTTTTATTTGGTCTCTTGCTTTTCTATTCCTTATCATATTAGGGATAATTTGAAATTTTAAGTTGGGTTGGGGGATTTCTGTGTTCTAGCTGGAGTCTTTGAGCATCTGAGCTCAGGCTTTTTTTTTTTTTTGTGTACTTGTATGCATGCTTACTCATGTTGTGTGGTTCATTATTATTACTAGTCTATGATGCACTCCCTTGTATTTTTACTTGTATGAAATTTTGTTTGAGATGAGTAATCATGTTTTTTTAGTCATTTTTAAAATTTTTTCTTACTTTTGATGTACGCTTAAGTTCTTTATCTACTTACAATAGTTTTTCTTATTTTTGTTGTCACTCTGATAGGCTCTACTGGTATGATAGTGTCTTGCATGATAGGTTGTAATGTAATACTGAGGAGTAAAAATGAGATATATGCCTGCTTTAAAATCTACAGTTAAAAAAAAAATTGTGCGGAAAAGAAAATATCGAAAAAATGAACTTGCAATGTTATGCATGACTCGGGGTAGAAAGAACTATATTTACTGTGATTAATCAGGACACTCACGAGAAAAGAGTGAGTATAATTTCCCACAAGTAAAAGAAATGCAAGTTTAGGGTAGCCTAGAGTTTAATTCTAGGTCCCTCAGTTGACATATTACTGCTTTGATTTTTTTGGCACTTGATAGTTAGTGCATGAGCCAGTGTAGGGGAAAATAAATTGAAAGCCATCCAATATCATTCTAGGGTGCTTAGACTTAGTTAGAAGGGCTTTGAACCAACCCTTGCATGAATAAGTCTAGAATTAGTTTTAAATTGTGCTTCATTGATTAATTATGAATTGATTTTGTTGTTGAGTATAAGCTAGATTCTAAGAGACCTTTGAGACTTGAGTAACGAACCATGCAATTTTAGTGAGCATATCTATTGTATGACTATGTGCTTATTTCTATCTTGCTCGAGGACGATCAAGAATTAAGCTGGGGGTATTTGATAGCAACGAAAACATGCTATCTTGCTCTGCTTAATTCAAGATTGTTCTTGTATTTACGTGTTTAATTAGCTATTTTGTAGCTTTCGAGCACATTAAGGGTATAACAGGTGTTAGTGACAAAATAGAGCTAAAAAGGGCCAAAAGAGAGCTTAACTGCATCAACAGGGAAAGAGAAGGGCTAAATTACCATACTGCCCCTAAATAGAGTGTAGCGACACTCTACATAGCGTAGCGCTACACTTAAAGATAGAATGGTGCATTTCGTTAAAGGCACACAGCGCCACGATGCTTCGAAGTCACCTTGCACGTCAAATTCTATAAATACATCTTTTGCCATCTAAGTCAAAGACCCTCCGATGTCTACCGATTGGAACTCAAATTCTCTCAATTTTCTTCCCTTTCTGTCAAGTAGATGTACCAAAACAATTCCCCATTGATTGACATGTTGATAATGGGCTAAGGTATCTCTATCTAACTTGGGTTTTAGGAACTTTTCTCTTTATTCATGTGCTTGTGAGTTTTTGAACCCAAATTTATCATATTTTTTGGATTCAATTATGTACTTATAGATTATGTATTATCGAACGCTTGTGGATTTTATGATTGAAGATTTTGATTAAGATATGATACGTGACATATAATCTTATGTTAATCACTAAGAAACAATAGGTTAGGTTAGCTTGCGAATCAAACACAATAAGTATTGTTCTAATCAACCTAGGATTGAATCAAAAGAATATTTAATCATGGTTTTTCCTATTGAATATTCCACCTTATGATTCCGTAGGACATAATGCAATTAAGACGAACTTGAATTTGATGCTTTTCATTAATTCAATTTGGACTAATCAGTTTATTAGGACGATTAATTGGCTTTTCCAACTATTTAGTTAGGTGCAAGAAAATATTTAAGTCCTATAATGATAATTTGATGAACAAGTATATTGAACAGGGAAATTCTGTAACAACCCAAACTAGACCTTCTCATTTAGTTTCTAACTTTTAGTTTGTGTGTTTATTTTATGAAATTTAATTTCATTTGCAAAAAAAAAATAATAAAATAAATAAATAACTAAAACCCACCTCATCGGTTACCCTCAGGTTTTAAATGGTTTAATTGAGAAATTCTAGAGTTTCCTATGTTCGACTTGCCATTAAGACTAGTAGATTGTAGTCATGGATACGGTTAAATTATTTGAAATGGATTTGGACAACGAAATCTGCCTTCCAGTAATAATGGGAGGTTTTTCCGAACACCCCTAAGGTATTTTTTTTTACACCTTCATCTTTCAATTCCACGCCTCTTTTTTCTACACAAACTTCATTTCTCTCTTTCTTTATTTACTAAAAGAAAATTTACGAGGAAAAAAAGAGTATTGAGAAAAAGAAATAAACAACTAGAAATAGAAACAAAATAACAAATTCTAAAGTCAAAAGCAAATATTAACAAGGATGCTCACATGATTAATAAGGAAATAAATTTAACAAAAGAAAATGAGAAACAAGAACAAAACAATAGCAAAATCTCCAACCCCTTAACCTTTTCTTTTCTTCTAAGGGAGCTTGAAGAAGAACAAGAAAAGTTGGAATATAATTAAGAACAATATACTCTCTTGTTGCTTGAGTTACAGATCCTTGAGGCCAAAGCCCTACCAAGTAAGACTCCAACTAAGATTTTCTTTTGTGTGTGTGGAACTCATCCTCAAATTCTTTATGAATGTATGTGATATATAGCAGTGTGATGGTGACTCTACTTTTGGAAACTTTTTCCTCTTTAATCTAGGTTTTTAAGCAGACCACCATCATCAAAGTTTTGGAATTTTAAAGGCCTGAAGAGAGTGTTTTGAGCAGAGAATCCAAGTCCTTGATGTCGGAGTCGATTAGAGAGAGTTGAAGGTTGTTTCCACCATAGAGACAAGATCCAAACGCCGAAATACATTTTTTCTTTCTTTTTTTTTTTTGTCTTTTTGATTCTTCTTTATTACGAACTATAATGTTGGTTCTGTCTATGACAGCTAGGTTAGGCTAAATTATCATTGTTCTAGGGTTAGATAGATTCTTATTTATTAAATACTTTTGTAGATCTTAAATGTCAATTTACAATTATACTTTTCAGCATGGTCGTTCCTAATGCTTTTGAATATTTGATCAATGTTTGAATGATTTCAAGATTTAGAATCTTATTCTAACGAGAGGTCATATATTATATCATGCATGCTAGACTATTGTTTGAACACACTAGAATCGTTGGATAACAGGAGAGATTGTTGATAAAGAGTCTGAATACTTTGTTTAATTATCTAGTTTCAAGTGATTAGTAATTAGTAATTAAGTAAAAAAAAAATTGTTTTTGAGATATTCAATGCGAATAAAAGACTTCAATATATAAGTGTTGTGTTAATTTGTTCAAGAATTAAAATAATTGAATTTAGTAATTCGATGGATCAAGTTTCCCTAGAATGTCTCTTTGTTAATAATCTTCCTACTTGATCAATTTTATTTATTTATTAGTTTAGTTTAATTAATTTACATCATAAGTCTATCTTTAAATAAAATTGAAACGATCTCTGAATAACTAAAATATTATCAATCCAATTTTTCGAGGATAATACTTAGTCAAGGTCATTTTAACTATACTATTACTTGATATGTGCACCCCTTTTAATAATGCTTTTTAAAAAACTAGAATTGTGTTTGGAGTCGTTTGTATATGGGAAAGGTGTGAGCACCCCACAACATCCATTTTACCATTTCTCTACTCTATCATAGGATTTTTTTTTTTTTTTAATAAAAGAGGTTTTTTTTAAACGTTAATTAAATTCATTTTTTTTAACTAAATCTCAAACTCCCAAAAATTACGATTCCTCACCTCAAAAATTCTAGAAAACCAGATTCCCAAATATTTCTAGATCCTATTGTAAGATTTCTTTTTAAGGGAAAACGGTCTTAAAAATGAAACTAAAAAAGTTTTTGAACGAATATATTAGTTTTTAAATGTTCAAGACGTACAAAAAAGTGCATTTTTAAAAAAAAAAAAAATCTTTAAATGACTTTAAAGAGTGTTAATCAAATATTTAAATGCTTAGAGAAATAGTAATTCGAAAATCAAAATCAATTTAATATGAACATTATGTAAGCAACAAACTAGAATTTAAGAAATATAGTAATAAATTAAATAAGTGGTACGCACAACCACACATGTCAAGTAATAATATAGGTTAAAACGGTCTTGGCTATCGTAGACCTCGCGCATTTCACGGGTGCACTGCCGACCTAGCGTCACTCCGTTGCTTGTGGCGCTTAGGCACTATCCTAGGGCTTCAAAATTCCTATGCTTCTAGAACAAGCATCGATGCAGTGCCACGTAAGTGCCACGACACTACCCAATTTTTTTGGCACACCTTGATTTTTCTCTTCTTTTGTTTTTTCCTTACTTGATACATATGGTCCCAACTGGTCTCTATTATCATTATTGGACCGTTTTGGCTCCTTTTGGCTCCAAATATTGTCCTTTTGCTCAATTCCTAGAAATCACTAACAAACAACATCAAATCCAAAAAGAACATGTGAAATCCTTTCTAAATATGAGGCAAATAAAAGCACATTTTAGGTTCTTTTCATTTGTTAGTCCCGAGCAAAAGTAGAACATGACCATAGAGAAGTTCTAAATAAATATGCAAATGATTCAAGCCTCAATAGTAATTATAACATGTTAGATCCATAAGTAAAATCATTCTAGCACATCTATTGTTACAAAATTCTAAAGCCAAATTGTTTCATTCCTCAAGTGTTGTTGGCAGTGATATCCTAAATCTAGTGAATCTCGTGGTTTGTAGTTTTGTTAACACAAATTATTTATCTCATAAAATTAGAGGTATTTTATTTGATGTTTAAACTACATTAATTCAATCCAATAAACTAAGATCCAAGGTTATGTTTATGAAACTTAAACATGTATGAGGAAACAAACAAGTGGATCATGTTTATGTAATAATCTAAATGGTATGTAGTAGAGAGATAAGATTTGGTACCTTATCCTGGTGACACTACAAATATGGCTCACATTCTAGATGTTTCACTTGTTGTAAAGTGATATAAATGATCTAATCTTGATTGTTCATGTGGAGACATGCAAGTAAGGTATTCTATACAAAGAGTTTGCATAAGACCAGACCACGAAATGAATAGACTTTCTATATAACATCATTACTAGAAGAGACTTACATTTCACTAGAATAACCGTAGGAGAGTTGATCTTAATCCTGAATGAGTTGTATACTCTTGTTTATTAGAGTAGTTCTTTGATATGTAGGGGTGAGAGTGGCTATGATAACCGACTCAAGAAGCTTACCATTTTGAGGATTTGTCTTATTAGAGAACTGGGAATACAGCTACACAAGATGGAATTCACTCTTTCCCATTCCTTAGTAAAGTAGATAAATTGCTCCTTTAATAGCTAGTTCCTGGTCTCGAATAATGAGGCCTCAACCTCTTACTGGCCCGAGAGGTGTTAGTTTATAGTTGGACTATAAACTGTTTGTTCATTAGAGGAATTAGTGGTACATAAAGAGCTAGATGTGACTACAGGGGTGAAACGGTATTTTGACCCAGATGTAGTTATGAGTATTTGTGAAGGGTCATCGCTATGTTAATTGGTTATATCCATAGACACGGAAATAATTCTACAGTGCAAAGAGTGAAGCTATCGATCTTTAGTGGAGTGCCCGGTAGTTAATGAATATTGATTAATTAGATTAAAGAAGTTTAATCAATTAATCTGATATCATTGTAGCTTATAATCTGTAGATCCATAACGTCCCCTAAAAAGCTCCAAAGGACATACAAGAGGAATGATTTGAATTATTCAAATCAATTGATGGAATAACATATAAATGAGATTAATATGAAATGGTTAATTATAGATTTAATCTATAATCAAGAGAGAAATATTTGAATATAATTCAAATAATGATTTTTTATGAATTTGATTCATAAAGAAATAGTTAATTGGGAGAGGTGGACAGAAATAAGCATATGGTGTTTATTTAATTAATTAAATTTAATATATATGGTTATTTATTATGTTTGTTGATTAATCAAATAAATGTTATTTGATTAATTGAGCCCTAAGGGAAAAAAATGGAAATACTTAGAGAAGGGGTAAACTTTTCTCCATATAAATTATTTCTTTTCCCCAAATTAAAAATAAGGGATTCCTTGTGAAACCCTATCCTCCAAATTCTCGCAAAAGTCTGTCAAACACTTTCTCCTCTCCACCATTCCTCCTCCAAAGGTTAGAGACCACTCTTCTACCTTGGATTTTAAGAGAATATCGAGGTTTCTCTTATGGTATCGTTCATCGTTCGTTGGAGATATGTTGGGGAGAAAAAGCTTGGGATTTTCATGAAGTTAAAGGGATCTACAAAGGTATAAAACTGTTCTTCTTCACTTTTCTTTTTATTAAAACATACGTTGAATGTATAAACATGATTTATCCTCTGTTATGTTTCTTTTCTTTTCTTTTTTTGATTTTGCTTCATATTAACGAAAAAATAGAAATGCAAGATGTTCACAGGCTTCCACTCGGGTTTCGATCCCTTCACATGTATGTGTACAAGCCAATTTTAATTCAAAGCTCAAGAACCAATTTTAGATTTAATCAAGCTTCTCCAGTTTTCCCTTCTCTAGCATCATGCACCAATCATGAAGTATCAAAACATTTAAGAAAGTAATATGTCAACTAAGATACCTGAAATAACTCGCTAAAGGGGTCCCGAAACATGCATTCGTTACCTAGGGGCATTAGCTTTCACACATTCACTACAGGGACTCTTATCCAGTCTTTTTTCGAGCGTCCTAACTGATCACAACAAAGGCAATTCTTCTTACCACTATCATGCATACACATTACAAGTTTATATTGTGCATAATTATATTTTTTAGCAAGCAAATAAGATCTTTTCTTTTCCTTTAGTATCACATTACAAGATAACTATCCAACTTGTGGGGCTTTTCGAGGTGACAACCAAATTGACTCAAATTAACTCATCATTTAGTTAAAGGTTCTAAATTAAAGTGACTATGTTCTTAAAATATAAGGGACTCCAAGGGGACTTAAACAAATCATAACTCAAGAATATGTTGTCCTATTTCCATGGCAGATCATCTAACATGCATGGATATAACCAATCAACTTAAACAAATAATAACTCAACAACTTTTCTTACTCAAAAATCGGAAAAAATTACTATAAATTTTAGGTTATTAAAATTAACATGCATAACATCCATAATTTCCTAATTAACATACATAGTAGGATAAGAACGACTCAAACATAAAAGTACATAGTACGCCTCCAGCCCCAAACTTAAAGTGATGCATTGTCCCCAATGCATGAAAAAGAATAATCCAATTACCCAAAGAAAGTGATACAAGTTTGGTAGCATGGAAGAGTCCATCAAATAGGTTGGTTGAATGATTACTTTGTGTTGCTAAGACTCCTGTGAGAGAGACTAAAAAAAATATTACAATTGTCATGGAAGACAACTTAAGAAAAAATAAACGAAATAATTGAAGTAATATAAAGCAATAAAATTTGGGTTATCTCCCAAGAAGCACTAGATTTAATGTCTCAAGTTTGATGAAAAGTGAGATTTATGTCAAGACACATAAAAATTTTCTCAATTTTTAGGGCCCTTCTTGTTTGCATCAATGTAACCTACTAAGTCTAGTAGGCTTACCCTTTTCTCACCTGACAACAGAGAAATATTTTTTTGTTTTTTTTCATAAGTCGGAAGGAAAAAAACAAGACTCAAAATTAGAAAAAGTATAAAAATGTTAACAAGGCTCATGAGAAAACACAGAAAGAAATATTAAAAATAGGAGGACTCTCTAAGGATGTAGAGTTTAGCTTTTTGGGCTCCAACTTCCATCACTTGAATGTCTTCTTCAACAATGGGTACAATCATTTCCTTAAATAACTACTTTGCACTGTGGTGGTATACAACAGTGTTGTAGTGGTGTAGACCTCGTGCGTCTCATGGGTGTATTTCATGGCACAACGCCAACCTAGCATTGCGACACTGTGTAACTACAAAATGCCTATGCTTCTAGAACAAGCGTCGAGGAAGCACTGTGCAAGCGTCACGATGTTACCATGTTTTAGGGAACACCTCGATTGTTCTCTTCTTTTCTTCCCTACTTGATACACTTGGTCTGGGCTTGTCTTGATTATCCACTATTGGACTGTTTTAACTCATTTTAGCTCCAAATATTCTCCTTTTGCACAATTCTTGGCAATCACTAAAAAACAACATCAAATCTATTAAAAACATATGAAATCCTTTCCAAATAAGAGGCAAACAAAACATTTTTGTCGTGCATTTCAATAAGCATAAGAGAGCACATTAAAAATTGAATGGAAAAATATTGGAGATCAATCTCAGACTCCAAAAGAATCAACTCCTCACCTCAAGAATTTTAGAAAGTTGGACTCCCAAATTTTCTAAATTATGTCTTTAGATGCCTTTTAACAAAATGTAAATAAGGATTAAAAATATGATCATAATAAGATTAATTACATAACATTGACATATTGAAATAATAGCATAGTAAAAATGCTTCAGAAGTATAATGATTAAATGCAACAATAAAAATAGTTAAATATCAATACACATTTAAATATGAAATACAAAATAAGCATATAAAATGAAATAGACAAAATATCATATTAGTAGTTGCTCGTTCATAAATTTAGTTGACCACCTGTTAGTTTTGCTACACTACACGACACGAGTTATGACTGAAGTTGAAGCAGACATGGTCGATGTTCAGTCGACTTCATAAGTGATTCAACATACCATAAAGAAATAACTTCCAACTCAAACAGAGAATGTTCTTCTCCAAGGCATGAGTCAAAGAAAATGTCATGTGTATTTAATGCAAGACCCATCGATAAGGGAAGGATACGACATGAAGGAAGGCGAAGAAATCCATTCAAGTTTTGTTTCACCTTCACCCTCCGGTGAACTCGCCTTTGGCGGGGCCGATTAATATAATATTAATTAACAAAACATAAAAGAAATAGAACACAAATTAAAAATTATAATAACTATTATTATAATGAAAAAAGAAATTTAAATTTTGATGGTAGCCATTACAAGCTCTCACATATACAGTACACATATGAGGTGTTTGGCTCACCAAATTGAGTTGAATATACCAATTCAATGTTTGGTCAACTTAAATGTCGGTGGATTTGAGTCAGTATATTTTACTAATTTACCCTAACTTTCTATTCTTCGAATATTTTTAATGGCTCCAAGCATTTGCCACTATCGAAGACTATCGTTGTCACACTTTGAGAACTAACTCTGAACTCCTCCAATGCCAACTCCGACGACTAACTCCGGGCTCCGAAAACCACCTCCAATCACAACTCTGGTGACCAACTCCGAGCTCTGGCAACCTTCACAAGACTAACTCCGACAACCAATTATAGGCTCTAACAACCACCTCCAATGACAACTCGGGTGACCCAACTTCGAATCAGACCACCTTCGTGTGACAATCTTTGATGACCAATTTTAGGCTTTGATAACTAGGGATATTCAAATGACCAGACAACCCAAACAACTCGGACTACCTGACCCAAACTATAATGGCTGGGTTGCGTTAGTTTTATTTTTTGCTTGGGTTGGGTTGAATTTTTTCTGTTTTTGTTGGGTTTGGTTGGGTCTAGAGTTCAATTATAAAAAAAAATTGGGTTGACCCAACCCAACCCGCATTATATATAGTTTGTTTGTTTTAGAATTGATGAATTTGTGAATTCTTTATGTTTTTCTTTTAAAAATGTTTGTTTTTGTGTAAAGTTTGTAATACATATTATAGATATTTGGTACGTAAGAATTGAGTTTTATGAGATTTTAATTATTAAATATATATTATAGTTAAATTTAAGTATTTTAAATTAAGAAGAAAACAAATAATAACCCAACAACCCAACCCATGGATTGGAGATAATGTTTGGGTCATTTGGGTTGATAACTTGACAAACCAAAATTTTTGAGGTTGTCCAAAAACTTGTCATAACCCAACCCAACTCAACCCATGTACACCCCTACTAGCAACTACATTTAACAACAAACTTTGATGACCAACTCTGACAACCACCTTCGTAAGCTTCGACAACCAATTCTGACTATAAACTTTGACGAAAATCACCTTTGATGACCACCTCCGAGTGAGCAACTCCGACAACGAACTAAGGGCTTCGAAAACCACCTCCGACGACAAACTCCAGCAACGAACACCAATACTATCTAACCAACATCAGGCTTCTACAAGCACGTCTGATTACCAACTCTGGCAAAAATCATCTTTGATGATCAACTTCGACGAGCACCTTCGCATGATCAACTCCGGGCTCCATAAAGCACCTCTAACGATAAATCCTGATAACCAACTCCAACACCACTTTCGTGAAACTAACTACAAGCTCCGATAACCACCTTCGACTAAAAAATTCAACAAAAATCATCTTCGATTATCAATTTCGACAACGGCTTTCAACTATTACAAGACTGGTGACTTTTAAAGTATGTTGTAGGGTTGTTGATTATATAAATAATAGTATTTTGTCTACATTAACTGCAATATTTATACGTAAAAATTTAAAAATTCAATTAATTGAATTCACATATCAAATGAGTGTTTGAAATATTTAGATGTAAGTATGTATGTAGTTAAAAAAATATGTAACATAAAACCAAAAAAAAAAAAAAAAACCATAAAATAAAGATTTTTTTCCCATAAAAATTTATGGAAAAAATTTGTGAAAATTGAAGATTTCTTCTCTAATGATCCTCCAAATTTGGAGAATCTGAAAGTGAAATTGTAGAACAAATGTGGTGACATTCCATTGGCCACTAAGATGATAAGGGGGATTCAATTCAAAAATTGATGACAAAGTAAAATATACAGAACAACAACATGAATAAGAAGAAAAAGAAAGATGATAATAAAATTCATAGAAAAAATTACGTACCAAAAGTTTTGATTTCTTTTTGGTTTCTCATTTTATTTTACCATATTTCTATAAGAAATGTGATGAGTTAATTATTGTTCATTACCCAAGAAAGAAACAACAACAAAAAAAAAAAAAAAGAAAAAAAAGAAAAAGAAAGAAAAGCTTTAAAATTGAAATGAAAAAAATGTCGTCTATATTTTATTCAAACAAAGATGATATAAATATTGATTAAAAAAGTTTGAAAACAAAAATAGTAATCATAAATTGAGATTATTTAGAATCTAAAAAACTACCCCAGATACTCCAGATATATGAACTCAACTCTACAATTCAAACATATATATATGAACGCAGACCAAATAATTCTACACTCCAAGTACAGATATATAAACTTCACAGACAACTAAACTCTAAACATCGTATATCAACTCGGCGTCCCAAAAAGTCCCATAATGATAATAATAAATAAATATAATAATAATAAAGTAAGAAAAAGTAGATGATGTGATGGCTGTCGTCAAATCACATAATCTTTTTCTTTGTTTTTTATAGTAATAATAAGAATAAACTGAAACTAATAAATATTATAAATTTTAAAAGAAATAAATCTAAAAGAAATGCATATAGAAATAGACAACAGATCACATGACATTATGAGAGAAAATAAAAAAAAAAAGTATATATATAAAGAAACAATAACAAAATAAATAGCCAACTAATAATACCTCTTCTTTCTTTCTTTTATCTATAGGTGTTTAAGAGGAGTAAAGACTTGAAATCTGGAACACAAACATCGTCTGTTGCCTGAGGTGCAGATTCTTGGGATAAAATCCTACAAAGTTCAATTTCCAATTAAGTTAGACCTTTTATGGTGTTCTGAAATTTTTAAGATTTTAGGACATTGAGAGATCACTATTTTTCTCATTTCTATCTCTAGAATTTTTTTTCTTTGGATGTAAATCTCTAGCTTTTTCTTGTCTACTAAATGACACAATGGCCACCCAATTTATAGGAAATTCAAACTCTTCAATTAGGAGAAAATCAATAAAATCATATTTAAAATGAATAAAAGAAAGAATTAATTCAACATTATGTGATTGATTTGAAATATGTTTGACAAAATTAGTTTTTTTCCAAATTTGTTTTGATACAAATATTCCATGACTTATTTGACCATTCAAATTGTATTCTCCCTCACAATATATTTTATTTCACTTTATTTAATGAAACAAAACAAAATATTTCAATGTTAATTATTCAAAACTTTTTTATTTTTTTGTTTGTTTTATATTTAAAAGCTAGCAGCAAATTCTTAATTATGACAATGACACGAAATTAACATAATTAAACCGGACAAAAATAGGTCGCTGCGAATTACATAAACTACACCCTATTTCATCTCTCTCTCAATATATACAAGTACCTTTGCCAAAAACCGAATCAACTCAACAAAAATATTCAATCGTTCCCCAACTACTATCATTAGAATAAGACATATGTTACCAACATGGAATGTCCTAAATTTTCTCCCCCTTTGTTATTGTTTAGGCTAACATTAACTTTACATGGCACTAAACCTGTTTTGACCAAAAGCTATCCAAAGTTTACCGTTAAACCCTCCTATTATAGAAACGCCATTTCTCAGATTGAGCCCTCTAGCCCAACACAAGGATATAATGAGAAATTTAGGGTTGCAATTCAAATTCTTTTTATATTTTTGGATTTACTAATTTGTATTTTGTAGATAATTTAGATACTATTTTCGAAATCTTTTCGACTACGTAATCCAACACCTTGCAAATTTTGAAAACATGTTTTTTTTTTCCATATTTTTAATGTATCCAAAATTTAAATTTTAAATTTTAGAATGCAAAATTATACTAAAAAAATGTTAGGAATATAGCATGCTATAAGCTCAACTATTTGTTATTAACTTCAAATATGTATTTAAAAATATATGATATTACAAAATAATAATTATGCAAAAATTAATTTTAACATTAAACATGTTCAATAATACTTTAAAATCACTCTAAATAACATTAAACATGTTCAATATTTAATGGCTGCTAAACCATATAACCCATTTATGGTTTTCAAGTATGTTATAAAAAAAAAATCACAGATAGAGAAAATGTCAAACTATTTACAAAAATAACAAAAAACAATACTGATAAACATATTGTTTTTTTTTTTTGTGTAAATAGTTTCCTATATTTTTCTATTTTTTAAAATCCCCCCTATTACCAAACACATTTAAAACAACTATTTAAATTATAATAAAACTTCCGAATATGCTATTAAATATATATCTGAAAACGTGAAATGCAATTCTACTTTTATTTGAATCCTTTGTTTTTAAATTATTATTATTGTATTCCCTATCAAACATTCTCTTAATCTTTTCAATAAATCTTAATAGTAGTCCTCTCAATAATATAATTATTTTTTATCCAACTTTCCAAAATAATAATGATATTCATTCTAGAAAACGAAAATTTATGTGTTTAGCTCATATCGGAACGACACTAGTAAGGTTACATTTTCTTGAACCTTACTAATATAATGCAACAAGAGTTATTTTTACTAATCTTATATTTACTCTTGTTACTAATATAATGCAACAAAAGTTATTTTTACTGTTTTTAAATTTATGTGTTTAGCTCATATCGGAACGACACTAGTAAGGTTACACTTTATTACAAACATGGGGTAAGGAATATTGTAATAACTAACCTTTGGGTCGAAGATGCTATGCTTTAACGAATTAAGTTATGTTCAAGATTGATATAAGGTTACATTGGGTGTTGCCAATATTTTTAAGGATGTTGTGGGAGTTGTTTTCTAACATATTTGTCATCTTGTCCTTTGGATTACACTTCAGGATATTCCTGCAAATCTTGTTCCAAATGGAATGATGTTTCTTCAAATGCTAATTATGTAAAATATATTTTTCTTATATAGAAAATTATGGGTGATTATTCTCATCATTTTGTTTCCTTTTCTGAGTTGTGCAGAGTATGTTTTAGAGTTGTTCTCTTTTTAGTTATCCATATTTCCGAGGATATTATACTCATTTTAGTCTTAGCCACTATAAAGAATATTTGAGTCGTTATTGTGTTGGTTTCGAAAAAACACAAGGGTGTCAATCTTACGATTGTGAAGTAGTTTGTGCTACTATTGATGTTTCTTTAGATCTTGGTAAATCATTTACTACGTTTTGAGAAGAGATTCTCTAACTTAAAGGGAGTCTAAGTTTCTCGAGTGAAATGGTCTACATTAGAAGTTCGAAAGATAGAAGTTGAGAGGAAATCTCACATTTAGGGGAGCTGAGTTTCATTGAGAGGGAGTCTAATACTTAATGGGAGCTTAAGTAATCGCTTGGTAATACTTTCAAACTTAGGGGAGCTTAAGTTTTATTGAGAGGGTCTCCCACTTCTATAACCCAGCTTGTTGCAATGTCACATACTTTGGGAATGTATGCCTAGTGGAAAGATCTTTATTATATAAAGAGTTAAACGATTACAACGAAGTACTTATATGATAGACTCCATCGTTAGCATCTCACGTAAAGCCTATTCTTCAGTTTCAACACTAGGTCCCTCCTAAGTTTTAGCTCCTCTCACTTCCGCTTGCAAGTTTCTCCCAAGCTTTTAATGAGATCCCCCTAATATAACATCAACTACTCATCCTGAGTTCTCACTCACTCCCTAAGTGATTTACTATATTCATACACAATCAACCTAGTCTAAATAACTACTAGCAATATTCTTAAGAACATAGTACAAAAAGTTCACAAACAGTACATAAGGGTTGAGGTTTAGACCGGCTCTAAAACCTTAAAACACACACTTCTTTTCAAAGGAGCTAACTTAAAAATAAACCCGACCATTAATATATATGATACAACCTTCAGAAGATATTCAAAGAAATAAATTATTTTATGCAACAATAAGAAAACAAGTCAATGAATATGTGGTGCACGCTTCAACCGATGAAGGAAAAATCGTTAGGTAGAGAATCTACAAGATATAAAATATTTTATTGGACATAGTACATGTTACAAAATATGTTACTCAAGTTTTGTCTGTAATAAATCAATGAATATACCACCATACTAACATTTGTGTGTTTTTCATATATATTTTAGTTATATTATCAATTTTTTTAGGGATATAATGAAGATGTTTATTTATCTCCATGCCAATGTTGAACCATTAACATATGAAATTGTTGCAGAGGCAAGAGTTTAAAACCTAAATTCAAACATAATATTATTCTATTATTAGTAATATACATATATAAATTGAATTACTTATGAGAAATTATTGAGAATTTCGTTGGTGCTCCACTATTATTAGGCCTTTGCTCTGTCTTCCAAAATAACCACCTAAAATGGAACCATGCTCATCTCTCTTCTCTGTATAAAAACTCTTTGCTAAGCCAAACCGAAAACACACCAAATCTTGAAATCCAAAACATTCAACTATTCCTACAACTATCTTAAAAATATGGCATTTTCCAACATTATCTCTGCCCTTTGTTTGTTGGGGCTAACCCTAACCCTAATCCTAGCTTCCATTGCCCCCGTCATGGCCGAAAGCTACCCTAAGAACTACATTGCCGCCCACAATGCCATCCGTGCAGAGGTTGGTGTCGAGCCCGTCCATTGGAACACTACCTTAGCAGCGTACGCTCAAAATTATGCTAACACGAAGATTGCCACTTGTCAGATGGAACACTCTGGAGGACCTTATGGTGAAAACCTAGCAGAGGGATACGAAATAATGACAGCAGAGACAGCAGTGAGTCTCTGGGCCGATGAGAGAAAACATTATGACTACAATTCTAATACGTGTGTCAATGACTCTAGCCATTGTCTTCATTATACACAGTTGGTATGGAGGAACACCAAATCTATTGGTTGTGCCCAAGTGAAATGTCAGAACAATTGGGTTTTTCTGATTTGTAACTATTATCCTCCTGGCAACTATATAGGCCAACGTCCATATTAAAAGTAGATAATCATTAAAAGGTTTGTTGATTGGGTATTTAATAAGAAAAAAAAAAACAAAAAACAAAATTTAAGACAGATTTTTTGTTATACAATATTTTTTTTTATCATACAATTTGTATTAGAATTATATTTTAATTTGAATGTTGAACACATGGACATATGAATAAGTATATACGGCCGAAAGAACTATATTAACCCAACACATCCGATATCTCATTTGTATTGAGTTGTGGTTTAAATAAATTAAAACTTTGTATGGATCCAATTCATTGAATCACCAGTTTGGATTGAATTGGATTAGCCTATGTTTTATTTTTAAATTTCAAGTGTATTTTTTTTCTTACTATTCAAATTATACATATTTTAATTCTAACTTTATTTAATTTCATAATTCCTTTTTATTACTTATTCTCCAATAACTCTTAAAATTTTAAAATTTTAAGCATTTGTGAAATGTAAATTTTCAAATAAATATGGAAATTGAGTTGCAAATTTTAATCTAATGATTGAAAATAGATATGTAAATATATTTATATACATATATATATATAGACACATATATAGATACATATTAACATTTTAAATTTTCTTAATACAAAAATTTGAATTTATGACTGGAACAAGCCAAACAATCCAGCCGAAATATTTTATAGTTGAGATAGGTTAAGTTGGATTTCTAATTAAATAAGGGTTGTAATTTAGTTTGAAAAATTGACAACCCTAACTAACAATTGTGTTGAGTCTAACATGTGTTTCAGATTGGTATACTTAAAGTATAGTATTGACATTTCAATTATATATCAGTATTAATTTAAATGTATTTCAAGTATATCATTTAGAATATCAATAAAATATCATCATTCCTTCAAAAAGTTGTACTAAATATTACATTGGCGTATCATTAGTTTACAGTCATCGCACATTGATTAAAAAATAATGTAAAATATAGCATTGATGTATCAATAGTATATCAATAGTACTCACTAAAATTTGATTTCAAGTAAATCAGTAATGTACATTTAATGTATCAACACTCATTCAATTTTCAAGTATACTATTACAGCATCTGTGGTTTATCACAACTTATTCAAAATTCATTTAAAGTAAAATATTGATGTGTAAAAATTGTTAAATCTCTAATTGATGCAAAATAAGCTAATGGATTATGATAAATTCAATTATATCAATATTTATACTATCCCTCTAGGCTTGAAGATTTATAAAATGCTAAACAATGGTAATCAATACTAAATGGGAGAGGAAAGGACGTTGAAGGGGTTCGAACATGACTACCTGCTCTATACCAAACTAAATAACTAATTGACCTAGCAGCATAAGTTTATGGGTTATGATATATTTACAGTTAATCGCAATGGACAACACTTTTAGGGATAATAAGAATGTGTATGGCAACATCTTTAAAGAATTGCAAACATAGCAAAATCTATCAACAATAGATTCTATTGCTAATACATTCCTACCCGCGATATGGCCTATTGTTGATAGACTCGGATAACTCAATTTAAATTTTGCTATATCTATATCTATATATATATATATATATATATGCATTGTACTATATTTGCTTATATTGTAGACTTGATTGCTGTATTTTCAACTACCTCGATATTTATTTATATCTTTACTTATATTAATTTCAAAAGAAATTTTGCAAGGTTGTTAATTGATCGCTTATGTCTACAGTTTAGGGATGTTGACAGTAGGTGGAGACCGAACCACTAGAAATTCTCTAGGACTGAGTTACGTGCATGGAATTATATTTCTTATTTACATTTTTAATGGCAAATTTTTAAAAGTAGAAAAAGAAGGTATACTATTTACATAAAATAGTAAAATTTTAATTTTCTTTGATAGAGACTGATACAAGTCTATCAGTGTCTATCAGTGATACAAATTGATAGAAGTCTATCGTTGATAGACGTCGATAGAAGTTTATGGGTGTATATCAGGGTTTTATTTTTTTATTTTTTTGCTATTTTTGTAAATAGTTTGAAAATTTTTTTATGTGTAAAAAATTTTCTTTTTTAAATCTCTATTAAATATAATATTTTTCTTTAAAAATATATATTAATTACTTAATTCCTTATGGGAAATACCTGTTTAAATGGTCAATTGTTCATTAAAGAAAGAAGAATTATAAAAAAATAAAAATTCTAACTAAAAGTAATCAAAGTTCAAGAATTTTAAGAACTTCTCTCCTATGACATTTGTTCATGGTGTTTGGTATATATGGCATTATAATGAGAAATGTTAGTGAGTTCAAATTTTGAGAATTGAGATCATGTTTGAGATGTGTTTAATGTTGAAAAGGTTGAAATCTTAATTTTATTGATTGTTGGATGGAAATATGGATAAGATGTTGATTCGGGCGGATATTTCTTGGAAAATTGTAAAACTAAAAAATTCTAACATAAATTTAAATTGGTAAATAAACATTTTATGATTATTAAACAAGTTAACATGTATGTTATTTATATTATATTTACATTAGTGAAATTTTGAGTTCAGTTGTTTAAAAATAATGAAGTTTAATTAAACTGGACTCAAAATGTCAAACTATTTGACCCTAATGAAGAATGGTTAACCTGAGGTTTAATTAAACTGGACTCAAATAGATTGACATTTTCAGTCTAGTTTAATTAACCCTAGTGAAGGGTGGTTAATGTGAGGTTTACATTTTGTGGAGAGTGGTTAACATTAATTATCATCGAGCCTCGTTTTAATGTAAAAATCAATATTTATAAGTATTTGAAATGCCAACTTGAAAACATTCCATGAATGTATTGTTTTTAAGAAATAATCCGTATGGCTTTTTTCCTCATTCACAAGACAGAGCACATGGGACTTCCATCGGTAAATGCACAAATTTACCATAATATTATTACTTTCCATAGCTTGCCGGTGAACGAAGTCTCAAAGTCTAAAGGGGATGTTTTTGCTGAAAATGCATCCATTTACCAATTTATTATAAAGCCCTTTTTCTTGCAAGGGCTACCTATGATCAATTAACCGCTGATTTATATAATTGATTTTAGAATGAAACTCTATATTTATCTAATATGATATATCAGAGGCCATACATCCGAAATGAATATTTGGTCGAAAAAATTTAAATCCAACTAAACAATGATAAATCTAAAAGCACACTGTATTGAAGGAGCCCTTTTTGAATATCTCACATTAGAAAAATAGAGAGACCTTAAAATTAGTTTCAACATGAAACCGAGTTTATCTAATAGGGATCATAGCCCATAAATCCCAAACGGATATTCAATTCAAAAATGAGGAACAATTAGCAACACAATGTTAACCATTCTTCACTAGGCCCAAATACTTAAGATTAACGCTGGAAAGATGAAGAAAAGGTTAAGAAATATTCTGCCAAACCCTCGATGATCGATACTCGATGCTCGATGTCTTCCTACTCGATGTTCGATGATCATTATCTTCTTCACCTGACGAGTCTCTGCTAAATCCTCGATGAAACTCGATGACAACTGAACTAATACTCGATCTTACTCGGTGATTCTTGAACAATACTCGGTGCGACTCGAAGGTGAAAACGATCAACTCAAAGCTACTCGATAGTGAAGATCGATGCACGATTGAACTTGATACTCTGTTATTCGATGCGATTTGAATGGTGAAATTATAGCGCGTGATTTGCAGAAAGAAGATAATCGTATAAACAAGAAAGATAAAGGCAAGAAAATGAAACACAAAGTTTATGTGGTTCGGCAAGACTGCCTACGTCCATGGGAAGATCCAAGTTCTTTTACTAATAAAGATTGCGTACAGTTTTTGTTGTTTACATAAAACTAGGAAAAATGATGATAACTCTCTATTTTTGTTTTAAAGATCAGGGATATTTATAGAGCATATCAGCAGGCCATTTACATCAAAAAATTAGTTATAAACAAATAAAAATCGAGGTATTTGAGTAAGAGATTCTCCACCTTGACTCTAATGCCTTGCAATCTTCTGATCTTCCTAATTCTAACCGTTTTGTCTACCCTGTGTCTGGAAGCTCGAAACCAACTTGTTCTGGATATTTAATCAATTTAAGTTTTGAAATAGGTTTTATTAACATGGCAGCTGCATTTTCTGAAGTATGAACCTTTCAAATTTCTATCTCCCCTGTCTCAAGTTTATCTCTAATGAAATGATACTTGATTTCATTGTGCTTAGTTCTATTGTGGTATTGTCGATTTCGGGACAAATGGATAGCACTTTGGTTGTCACAGTAGAGTTTCACCACTATTTGATCTATTCCAAAGTTTTTCAGCAAACCCTTAAGCCACCATGCCTCTCTGATTGCTTCTGTTAAAGCCATATATTCAGCTTCTATTATAGATAAGGCTACTATAGGTTGTAATGTTGCTTCCAGACTGATTAGATTAGAACCATAAAGGAAAAGGTAACTTGTTAAGAACCTCTTTTATCCAAATCACCAGCATAGTCAGCATACACATATCCATAAATTTCTAAGCTTGGTTAAACTAATCTTTGGTAGATTAATCTTGAGTTTTTAGACCAAACCAAGTACCTTAGGATCCATTTACTACCCTCCTAGTGTCTCTTACCAGGATTAGACATATATCTACTAACTAAGCTAGCTGAATATGAGAGATCAGGTCTGGTAGAAATCATTAAATACATTAGGCTTCCGACTGCTTGATTATAGGGTACGACAGCAATTTGTTTATGATGTTCTTGGTTAGAATCTTTAAGAGAGTTAGCTGATGACAACTTAAAGTGTTGAGCAATAGGTAAGCTCACAGGTTTTGCATCATTCATGTTGAATCTTTTAAGGATCTTCTCACAGTAATTGGACTGATTGTTGCTTAGAATAGACTCTTCTTTGTTCATTTGGATCGCTATTCCTAAGACCTTGATTTCTATTCCCATGTCCTTCATATCAAACTCCCTTTTTAAGAGGTTTTTAAGATGGGTTAGATCTCCATTGTACCTTCTTACCAGCAACATATCATCTACATATATGAGTAGGTAAACCTTGTCCTTGTAAGAATCTTGAGCCACTAAGGTTTGGTGTAGGGGATGGTCTCCATTGGTCTAAATGGACATAATCCAATGTTTCTTTGGTGATATGTTGAGATTTTGTGAAACTTTGTTTGGTTGCTTAACCTAGAATGCTGTGTTCAAGAAAGGAAAGGTGCTCACTGATACCTTTGGGCAATATACCTTACTTGGATTGTGCTTGCATCCTTTTTCACTAATATGGGATAGCCTATTGTACCACAAGTCAACATCTGTTAAGCTTGCTATTGGAACTGTGTAGGCACTTGTCATCATCTCTACTCCTCTCACAATATAAAGATCATTGACCTTTCCACCAACTAATACAACCTTGGAATCCTTGATCACCTCAAGAACTCCACCTTTTCCTCTGCATTCACACCCAGTGGAGTCCAGCATATCCAGAGATATCAAGTTTTTCTTGAGAAAAGGTACATGTCTCACATTTCTTAGAAGCTCGATTGATCTATCTGTTGAATTCAAGTATATTGAACCAACCCCATTAATCTTGCAAGCTTCATTGTTTCCCATGTACACAGATTCTCCATCTACATCCTTGTAAGTATTAAACCCTGGTCTGAAAGGTGTCATGTGATAGGTACAACCAGAGTCAAGTACCTAGTCATGCTTCCTAAGAGGACTGATTTGGTTGGTTTGGTTTCTAGTGGAGGCTAATGAAGGAACTCTAAATCGATATCCAGTGAGCCGAAGCGAATCGTTCCAAATCCCATTGAGAAAGAACACAAATAATTACAGTCTAAACGAAAACGGTTAAGCATAATAAAAAATTACAGCATAGTAGTTATAAAGGAACAAACAAGGAATGGAGTATGCAAACCTTTGAAGAACCTTTCTTCATGTATCCTTCGATCGTTTAGTAAATCGTTCAATCAGCACAAACTCGAATGCAACTATCAAAACACGATCTAAACGAATGTGTGAATGAATCTTGATCCCAATCGAATCCAACTTGATCCTCAAACTAAATTAGAACACCAACATAATTGTTACCTTGGTATTCTCGGTGTGAGAATCCAAGAGTTATGGGCTCTATATGATTTTGGATTGAGGAAAACAGGAGGTAGACGATCAAGTATGATTTTTATTCATTGTCTATCATATATTTTATAAACAATGAATAAAATATCATATATTTTATTAAATACACACTGAGTTTGTACAATAATATTTACAATCTATAGGACCCTACGAGATTTAGAGCATCAACCCCAATGAATGTTTCCTAATTTCATGTTTGGCTAGAGTTGGCCCTCGGCTAGGTTTTGGCTGAGGCCGAGGATGGCCACATTAATTTCGGCTTTGACTCGAACTAAATCTCTTTCCTTAGCTCATTTTTGGCCTAGAGTGCTATTTTTTAATTTAGTTTTAAATAGTTTAAAATTGGTAAATCAAAAGATTTAAATAATAAAAACTTACATATAAAGGAACTTTGTTTAAGAAGATTCTAACAAAAGTGGTGTATTTAAACAGACTATTTAGGGAACACCCTTACTTGAAAACTGATTTGGGAGTTAGCTAGCCAATCTTTTATTAAAACATAATGTGACTAGTTTACTAAAGTGTTTAGTAAATTTAGCAAAATTCACATTATGGAAGTTATCCAAACATAATAGTTATGTTTTGGCAAATAAATAAAAATTATTTGGATAAAAGATTTAGCCTGAGTTCGTTTATGTGATGAAACCCCTATTATAAAATACTTAATGGGAGAAAAGATATATATTATGTCATCTCCTTTACATTCATTGGAAGATTCATAAAGTGAGATTCATGTTTGGCCACGTGGCAACCCTGGGAGCGCTTTAGAAGGTGTTTACATGGCCAAGACCAAGGTGAATTAGAGAAATTATTTATATCATGTGGGAAAAGGATATGTGTTAACATATCTTGTAGTCTCCATCATTGTTTACGACGTGAGACTCATGTTTGGCCTCATGGTGCCCTAAGAGCATCCTCCTTTGGAAGATGTTTGCATGCACGGGCCAATATCCAGTTAAACTCCAACAGTGGATAGGACTGTAGTTTTCTATTTCTAATATTGACCTACTCTTTGACAAGCTTATTGGGACATAACTATAAGATCTAAAATGTTGGATTACACTTACAAGAACACATTAAAGTAGTGAATGTTGTTTTGATCAAATAATGGTAACTAAACGTTATGTGAATAAGAGCTATTCTGATATAATGTTTGGCCGATAATGCCCCAATCTAGTGAAGGAACACTTGACCTACCCTTCAACGGCACCTGTTCTAAATCACTGGAGTATCATTGCATTAAACATGATTTATAAGGTTCATAAATTTTAATGCTGGATTTAAATGAAAATTTTATTACATGTTGTTAACTAATATATTCTATATATTTCAATGATTTTTCATTTTCTCTCATGTTTTTAATTTTGAATTACCAATATAAGTAAAAAAAATTTGAGAAAAAGTACTACTTGGAAAAGTACAATTAATACTTTAAATGATAATAGAACTTTTGAATTGTCTTTAAATGAGAAATGTTCTCAAAGACCTGTTGCCAATTCATGATTTATTCATGAACCATGTTATTAATGAATCACAATTAGAGAGAGATAGCTTATATTTATCTTCTAATTGACGTATTGGATATCGCTTAAAAGTTAAAGCACAAGACAACAACATATCGTAAGTTGAAGTCAATATAAGCTTAATTTAGACAATTATCTAAATATTCTCAAGAATAATTATTGTGATTCAAGAATATAAATCACATGACTGGAGCTATATGAGGAAAGTGTTTCTAAATGAGCTTTGGGGGTCACACAATGAGATATTTTGGAAATACCTTGATGGGAATGAAAATAAAAATGAAAGTAATTTTGATTTACTAGACTCTTGGTGAATAATAAATATTTCACACCTAGATAGATGAATGAGGATTCATTATCAAATTTTTCTTCATTACAAATAGATTCTAATTCTTGGAAAATACTTAATGATGTATAATTATTTCTCCATGTTGACACCAGGAAGCCCATCTCCATTAGTGTAGTGGGAAATCATATGAGATGTCATAATTGTTACTTATGCTGAAGATGGTACTTTTAACACCACATGAGAAATTCAATTTATCAAAACTTTATTACTAATTAATTCATAAGGTATGGTTGTTTCATGTAATAAATTGTGTATTTTCAAAAGTTGTTTGAAATATATTAAACCTTAAATAAGTACATTTAGTATGAGTTAAAATGTTTAACACATATAAATACTACACTGAGAAATTCGGGATTATTGAATCTAGAACAATAAGATAAATTATTTTCTCCAAAAAGATACTTGGCTTTGGCAATTAAAATTTATTATTATCAATTTTAATAAAATGACTAGTATAGGTAATTCTCTAAGAGTTAGAGTTAAATTACTTTACCTATCTAAAGATCTTGTTGTTCATCCAATATTGTCATTGGACCTTATTGGATAAGGCTACAAGACAAAAGAACATGTTTGGCTTATACATTTTGACCCAGGGGGTCTGATGAATGTAAAAGCCAAACAAAAATCGTAAATATATCATCAATCTAATTGATGATTATTTAATCTATGAATATTTTTATCTAATGTAGCTACACTATTTTATTTATTTATTTATTTTTTTTGAAGAGTTCAAAGCAGTTAGAATAAACTTCAAATCAATTAGACAAGTCTATTAAGACATATTAGGATCAGATCATAAAAGCACAAGAATTCCAATACTACACCTAATTGATAAGAAATGAGATTATATATCGACTTTAAGCGTTAGGTACAATTTTGATGAAATTTATTTCAAAAAGAGAAAAATGACCTTGTTAGACTTTGTCACGTCAATGATGAGTACATTGTTAGACATGGTGACATCATTTATAAATAACACATCATTGTCATACTTTAGCTAGGATGTGTAATTGAATTGGATAGAAATATAACTATTTTCCGCCATATGAACATCCCAGAAGAACAAAAAGTAAATTGTGCCACCTTCATGTTAAGAGGCGATGCAGAGTTCTGGTGGGAATCCACACAAAGAACAATCAAAGGTACAGTCTCATGGCAGCAATTCAATCAGGCTTTTTACAACAAGTATTTCTCTTTGACAGTGAGATGTCAAAAGGAAGTGGAATTTCTTAATCTTCGTAAAGAGAACATGTTAGTGACAGAGTATGAACGAAAATTTGATCGCTTGTCCCACGTTGTCCCTCGACTAGTAGACACAGAAGAGAAGAATGTGGAAAGGTTTATTTGGGGATTAAGAGAAGGCATTCGAGACATTGTTATTGCTTTCCGACATAAAGAGTATGCCCTTACCCTCAAGTAGGCCTTACTTATGGATGTAGATCTTGCTGCCAAAACCTCAACTTCTGAACGAGGATGCATGCGAAATGAAAAGAGGAAATTTCGCCCAACAGAGCTTCCAACGCTCACCACGGCAAGCAAAAATTTCCCAAAGCACTAAGGGCGTACAGTCACCACAGAAGAGTCAAACTTTTACATATTCTAAATGCAGAAATTGTGGAAAACACTATTTGGGGCAATGTCTACGGAACTTAGGGGTGTGTTTCAACTGCGGCCAGACAAGTCACTATACAAAGGCTTGCTCAAAGCTCATCAACCAAGTATCAACGGCCCAGACCACCCAGCCTACTAGTAACAAGGTTACCCAACAACAGAAAGGACGGGTGTTTACTATTACACGTTAAGAGGCAGAGGATCAAGATGAAGTGGTTACAGGTATATTACCCATCCTCGAGTATTATGCTTTCACTTTATTTGATTCGGGCTCTAGTCATTCATTTATCTCTACAACATTTGCACAACATGCTCAATTAACATCAAAGCCCTTAGGCTACATTCTATCCGTAGCTACTACTGTCGGAGTATCTATGTTGGCCCACTCAGTAATAGAAAACTGTGAATTGTCAGTATCAGGACATAAACTAGAGGTGACCCTTATCATCCTAGACATAAGTGATTTCGACATAATACTGGGTATGGACTGGTTAGCAACAAACTATGCAAGCACAGATTGCCATAATAAAGAGGTCATATTCACCTTTCCAACAGGAACCAAGTTTATGTTTAAGAGTTCTAATGCACCATCAGCCCCAAGAATAATTTCAGCCTTAAAAACTAAACATTTGTTCAACCATGGGGCTTGGTCATATTTAGCAAGCGTAGTAGATTTACGAAACCAAAAGGATGAAATTATGGCCATTCCTGTAATAAGGGAATTTAAAGATGTATTCCCAGAAGAGTTACCAGGTTTACCACCTAGTCAAGAAATAGAATTTTGTATAGATCTAATTCCCGGAGATGAACCAATATCTAAAGCACCATATAGAATGGCACCTGCAGAATTAAAAGAACTCAAAATACAGTTACAAGAATTGCTAGATAAGGGATTTATACGCCGTAACGTGTCTCCATGGGGAGCACCTATTTTTTTTATTAGGAAAAAGGATGGATCAATGCGTTTATGTATAGATTATCGGGAGTTGAATAAGTTGACAAGAAAGAATAAGTATCCACTCCCACGCATTGATGACCTATTTGACCAATTACAAGGAGCCTCAATATTCTTCAAAATATACTTACGATCTCGATATCATTAACTACAAATCAAGGAGTCAGATATACCCAAGACTGCTTTTCGAACAAGATATGGGCATTATGAATTCGTTGTGATGCCCTTTGGATTGACGAATGCCCCCACAGCCTTCGTGGATTTGATGAATAGAATTTTTAAGGATCATCTTGATAACTTTGTGATCGTATTTATAGATGATATTTTAGTCTATTCCATATCAGAGGTAGAACATGAAAGAAAAACATCTTAGGGACGTTCTTTCCATAAAAGAAATGAAAAGTTGTATGCCAAATTCTCCAAGTGTGAGTTTTGGGTGCGACAAGTTGCCTACCTAGGGCATATTGTAAAGCAAGAAGGAATCTCAGTGGATCCTGCTAAGATTGAAATGGTTATCAACTGACCTCGCCCAACAACAAGTCAGCGAGGTGCGAAGCTTCCTTGGATTAGCAGGATATTATAGACGATTTGTGAACTTCTCAAGTATAGCATTACCCTTAACTAACCTTACTAAGAAGAATAATCCTTTTGTTTGGAACCAAGCATGTGAGCAAAGCTTCCAGGAACTAAAAGAAAATTTGACCACAACCCCTATTCTCAGCATAACTGACGGATCAGGGGTTTAACTGTATACAGTGACGCATTGAAGAAGGGGCTTGGTTATGTATTGATGTAACACGGAAAGGTAATAACATATGCTTCAAGACAACTAAAACCTTATGAACAAAATTATCCCGTTCATGACTTGGAGTTAGCTGTCGTAGTCTTTGCTTTAAAGATATGGAGACATTACTTATATGGGGAAAAGATCCAAATTTATACAGATCATAAAAACCTTATGTACTTTTTTACCCAGAAAGAGTTAAATATGAGGCAACAAAGATGGTCAGAATTAGTCAAAGACTATGACTGTAAGATCCTCTATCATCCAGGAAAATCTAACATTGTTGCTGATGCTCTTAAGCAGAAATCAGCTCATACAACAGCTCTAAGTACCATCTCCAAACACATAATGGATGACCTGAAAAAACTGAGATCTCACTAATATCAAACACCTTCACAACTCGAATAGCACAGTTAATTGCAAGACCTACATTAAGGCAAAGGATAATTGATGCATAACAAGTAGATAAATACCTAAACAAACAACTGCAGTCAGAGAATGGAGAAACCAATCAATTCTCCATAGCCCCAGACTCTGCACTCCTCTACTGTGGGCATCTATGTGTACTAGATGATGAAGAAATCAAGAAAGAATTACTGAATGAAGCTCATGAATCACGCTTTTCAATACATCCTGGGAGTACCAAAATGTATCGAGACTTGAAAGCACATTACTGGTGGTGTAACATGAAAAAGGATATAGCCGACTATGTAAGTAAATGTTTGGTTTGTCAACAGGTGAAAGCTATACGACAACGACCAGAAGGACTCCTTCAGCCTCTAAATGTTCCAAAATGGAAATGGGAACATATTTCTATGGACTTCATCTCATGACTCCTGAGAACTGTTAAAGGCCACAACATGATTTGGGTGATTGTCGATCGACTCACCAAATCAGCCCACTTCCTACCATGCAAGACTACTCACACTACGGAAGCACTAGCTCAAATATACTTAAAAGAGGTCATCCGGTTACATGGAATTCCAGTATCAATTGTTTCAGATCGAGACCCTCGTTTTGTCTCCAAATTTTGGAAAAGTTTGCAGAAAGCAATGGGTACACAACTAAATTTCATCGCAGCCTTCCATCAAGAAACTGATGATCATACAGAACGAGTTAGTCAAATCCTAGAAGACATGTTGAGGGCATGTACTTTGGATTTTACTGGAGCATGGGATTCGCAGATACATCTTACAGAATTTGCTTATAATAATATTTATCAGGCGACAATTGGTATGGCTTTCTTCGAAGCCTTGTACGGAAAGAAATGCAGATCCCCTATACACTGGGATGAAATCGGGGAGCGAACACTACTAGGACCTGAATTAGTGTAGCCAACATTAGAGTCAATTAAGCTAATTCGGGAAAGAATGCGAACAGCTCAAAGCAGACAGAAGAATTATGCTGTTAATCGTCGAAAAGAGCTAGAATTCAAAGTAGCAGATCACGTATTTCTAAAGGTAGCACCAATGAAAGGAAATATGCGTTTCGAATGAAAAGGTAAGCCTAGCCCTCGCTTCATTTGACCCTTTGAAATATTAGAACGTGTTGGCCAAGTAGCTTACCGATTGGCATTACCACCCACACTTTCTACAATACATAATGTCTTTCATGTATCGATGCTTCGAAAATACGTGTTTGACCCATCAAACGTAATAAATTATGAACCTCTACAAATAAGTGAAAACTTGGAATATGAGGAGACTCTGGTTTGCATCCTAGCAAGAGAGAAGAAGTCGCTTCGTAATCAGGAAATAAGTTTAGTGAAGGTTCTCTGGAGAAATCAGCAAGTGGAAGAAGCTACATAGGAACGAGAAGAAGAGGTGAAAGGCAAATACCCTTATCTTTTTAAGAACCAAGAAATTTTCAAGGACGAAAGTTCTTTAAGGGGGGAAGAATGTAACAACTTAGATTTGTACGCATACAGGAAATTAAATGTCAAATATTAAGCAGGACGAAATTTTATTTAAAGGGGTGGAAATTTAGAAGGAAAAAAATATGAATAATTGGAAATTGGAAATTTATTTGATTAATTGGAAATTTATTCATTATCCAAAAATAATGAATAAGGGAGCAGAATCAGGGAGGATTAATTGGAAGTTGAACGCTAGCTAATTCGGGAGACAACGGGCAGTAGATAACTTTTTTTTGGACATTACTCATTGGAAGAATTGGAGGTGAATTAATTGCCCATATACTCTTCAAATTTGAAAGAGTTAAAAAGAAGAAGTGGAGTCTACAAGTAGTGAAGGCAACCACGCGTGAAAACGAGCGAGATTGGAGAGAACATTGGAGAGAGCGAGAGTAAAGAGAACGAGATTCTCAGCGAGACAGTAGGAGAGAGCGAGAGCAAAAGCGAGAGCGGGAGCGAGAGTGAGAGCGGGAGGGAGAGCGAGAGCGGGAGCGAGACGAGCGAGAGAGAGAGCGAGAGTCACGAGAGCCAAACTAGTGAGAAAGCTGGAGAGAGCGAGATTCTGAGAACAAAGAGAGCGAGATTTGGACAAAAGCGTGAATTATGCGTTGAATTTGGCCACGATCTTATAGATTATACATGGAAAAACCCTAAAATTGAATACAAATAAAGAATGATGACGTAAGGGCAAACGTTAGCCAAGATTAGGTGTCTTATTGAGAGGAATCCTTAAACCCTAAGTAATTTTAAAGAAGCCACCTGTAGAATGATTTTTCACACTGAGAAGAGCTGAAAACTACTATAAATAGGACCTTTTGCCTGAAGATTTAACCCATTCTCAAAAAAAATCTCAGTAACAAAGAATCGTGTGAAAAAAGTAAGTGTGAGTGAGGAAGTTATGTGAGGATAAAAGAGAAAAGCTCGGCTAAGGTCCTGCCCACATTTCTTCCCAAATTTCCTTCTAGTTTAAAAAGGGAAAGCTCTACTGATCAAATCATAAAGAATAATAAGGAATAATTAGATCACCGTTAAGGTGAGTAGTTTATCTCACCCTCTCTTTAAATGTTCTATGGTAGTGTACCTTTATTATGTTGCATGGTTATGTTAATTATTATATTGCATTACTGTTTAGAATACGTTTCTCTACAAGGGACCCTATGCATTATGTTTGTTCACGATTGCGTTAAAATCAAGTTTTAATTAGGTGTAAGTTATGCTTCCAATCTTACATTTATGTTAATGGTTGATGTTGGATGCGACTCTAGCCCTACTGACTGCATGACCCGCTAATCATCAGATCGGTTAGTTTCTGCTTAAGTCCTCATCTTCCTATCAGGGTGGAGAAATTTATGCTTCCAGGGCTGGCAGGGCATGTATGGTTGCACCCCTCTAGGCCTAATCTTACGTTATGTTTACGCTAGGGACTAGCAGGGTGTGTTGGGTTTTTCTGATTTGTAACTATTATCCTCCTGGCAACTATATAGGCCAACGTCCATATTAAAAGTAGATAATCATTAAAAGGTTTGTTGATTGGGTATTTAATAAGAAAATAAAAACAAAAAACAAAATTAATAAGTATGAATAAGTATATACGGCCGAAAGAACTATATTAACCCAACACATCCGATATCTCATTTGTATTGAGTTGGGGTTTAAATAAATTAAAACTTTGTATGGATCCAATTCATGGAATCACCAATTTGGATTGAATTGGATTAGCCTATGTTTTATTTTTAAATTTCAAGTGTATTTTTTTTCTTACTGTTCAAATTATACATATTCTAATTCTAACTTTATTTAATGTCATAATTCCTTTTTATTACTTATTCTCCAATAACTCTTAAAATTTTAAAATTTTAAGCATTTGTGAAATGTAAATTTTCAAATAAATATGGAAATTGAATTGCAAATTTTAATCCAATGATTGAAAATAGATATGTAAATATATTTATATACATATATATATATATATATATATAGACACATATATAGATACATATTAACATTTTAATTTTTCTTAATACAAAAATTTGAATTTATGACTGGAACAAGCCAAACAATCCAGCCGAAATATTTTATAGTTGAGATAGGTTAAGTTAGATTTCTTATTAAATAAGGGTTGTAATTTAGTTTGAAAAATTGACAACCCTAACTAACAATTGTGTTGAGTCTAACCTGTGTCTGGAAGCTCGAAACCAACTTGTTCTGGATATTTAATCAATTTAAGTTTTGAAATAGGTTTTATTAACATGGCAGCTGCATTTTCCGAAGTATGAACCTTTCAAATTTCTATCTCCCCTGTCTCAAGTTTATCTCTAATGAAATGATACTTGATTTCAATGTGCTTAGTTCTATTGTGGTATTGTGGATTTCGGGACAAATGGATAGCACTTTGGTTGTCACAGTAGAGTTTCACCACTGTTTGATCTATTCCAAAGTTTTTCAGCAAACCCTTAAGCCACCATGCCTCTTTGATTGCTTCTGTTAAAGCCATATATTCAGCTTCTATTATAGATAAGGCTACTATAGGCTGTAATGTTGCTTCCCAGCTGATTAGAATAGAACCATAAAGGAAAAGGTAACTTGTTAAGAACCTCTTTTATCCAAATCACCAGCATAGTTAGCATACACATATCCATAAATTTCTAAGCTTGGTTCAACTAATCTTTGGTAGATTAATCTTGAGTTTTTAGACCAAACCAAGTACCTTAAGATCCATTTACTACCCTCCTATTGTCTCTTACCATGATTAGACATATATCTACTAATTAAGCTAGTTGAATATGAGAGATCAGGTCTGGTAGAAATCATTAAATACATTAGGCTTCCGATTGCTTGATTATAGGGTACGACAGCCATTTGTTTATGATGTTCTTGGTTAGAATCTTTAGGAGAGTTAGCTGAGGACAACTTAAAGTTTTGAGCAATAGGTAAGCTCACAGGTTTTGCATCATTCATGTTGAATCTTTTAAGGATCTTCTCACAGTAATTGGACTGATTGTTGCTTAGAATAGACTTTTCTTTGTTCATTTGGATCGCTATTCCTAGGACCTTGATTTCTATTCCCAAGTCCTTCATATCAAACTCCCTTTTTAAGAGGTTTTTAATATGGGTTAGATCTCCATTTAACCTTCTTACCAGCAACATATCATCTACATATATGAGTAGCTAAACCTTGTCCTTGTAAGAATCTTGAGCCACTAAGGTTTGGTGTAGGGGATGGTCTCCATAGGTCTAAATGGACATAATCCAATGTTTCTTTGGTGATATGTTGAGATTTTGTGAAACTTTGTTTGGTTGCTTAACCTAGAATGCTGTGTTCAAGAAAGAAAAGGTGCTCACTGATTCCTTTGGGCAATATACCTTACTTGGATTGTGCTTGCATCCCTTTTTCACTAATATGGGATAGCCTATTGTACCACAAGTCAACATCTGTTAAGCTTGGTATTAAAACTGTGTAGGCACTTGTCATCATCTCTACTCCTCTCACAATATAAAGATCATTGACCTTTCCACCAACCAATACAACCTTGGAATCCTTGATCACCTCAAGAACTCCACCTTTTCCTCTGCATTCACACCCAGTGGAGTCCAGCATATCCAGAGATATCAAGTTTTTCTTGAGAAAAGGTACATGTCTCAGATTTCTTAGAAGCTTGAATGATCTATCCGTTTAATTCAAGTATACTGAACCAACCCCATTAATCTTGCAGGCTTCATTGTTTCCCATGTACACAGATTCTCCATCTACATCCTTGTAAGTATTAAACCCAAGTCTGAAAGGTGCCATGTGATAGGTACAACCAGAGTCGAGTACCCAGTCATGCTTCCTAAGAGTACTGATTTGATTGGTTTGGTTTCTAGTGGAGGCTAATGAAGGAACTCTAAATCGATATCCAGTGAGCCGAAGCGGATCGTTCCAAATTCCATTGAGAAAGAACACAAATAATTACAGTCTAAACGGAAACGGTTAAGCATAATAAAAAATTACAGCATACTAGTTATAAAAGAACAAACAAGGAATAAAGTATGTAAACCTTTGAAGAACCTTTCTTCATTATCTCTCGATCGTTTAGCAAATCGTTCAATCAGCACAAACTCGAACGCAACTATCAAAACACGATCTAAACGAATGTCTGAATGAATCTTGATCCCAATCGAATCCAACTTGATCCTCAAACTAAATTAGAACACCAACATAATTGTTACCTTGGTATTCTCGGTGTGAGAATCCAAGAGTTGTGGGCTCTATATGATTTTGGATGGAGGAAAATAGGAGGTAGACGATCAAGTAAACGATCAAGTATGATTTTTATTCATTGTCTATCATATATTTTATAAACAATGAATAAAATATCATATATTTTATTAAATACACACTGAGTTTATACAATAATATTTACAATCTATAGGACCCTACGAGATTTAGAGCATCAACCCCAATGAATGTTTCCTGGTTTCATGTTTGGCTAGAGTTGGCCCTCGGCTAGGTTTTGGCTGAGGCTGAGGATGGCCACATTAATTTCGGCTTTGACTCGAACTAAATCTCTTTCCTTAGCTCATTTTTGGCCTAGAGTGCTATTTTTTTAATTTAGTTTTAAATAGTTTAAAATTGGTAAATCAAAAGATTTAAATAATAAAAACTTGCATATAAAGGAACTTTGTTTAAGAAAGATTCTAACAAAAGTGGTGTATTTAAACAGACTGTTTAGGGAACACCCCTACCTGAAAACTGATTTGGAAGTTAGCTAGCCAATCTTTTATTAAAACATAATGTGACTAGTTTACTAAAGTGTTTAGTAAATTTAGCAAAATTCACATTATGGAAGTTATCCAAACATAATAGTTATGTTTTGGCAAATAAATAAAAATTATTTGGATAAAAGATTTAGCCTGAGTTCGTTTATGTGATGAAACCCCTATTATAAAATACTTAATGGGAGAAAAGATATATATTATGTCATCTCCTTTACGTTCATTGGAAGATTCATAAAGTGAGATTCATACTTGGCCACGTGGCAACCCTGAGAGCGCTTTCCCTTTAGAAGGTGTTTACATGGCCAAGACCAAGGTGAATTAGAGAAATTATTTATAGCATGTGGGAAAAGGTTATGTGTTAACATATCTTGTAGTCTCCATCATTGTTTACGACGTGAGACTCATGTTTGGCCTCATGGTGCCCTGAGAGCATCCTCCTTTGGAAGATGTTTGCATGCACGGGCCAATATCCAGTTAAACTCCAACAGTGGATAGGACTATAGTTTTCTATTTCTAATATTGACCTACTCTTCGACAAGCTTATTGGGACATAACTATAAGATCTAAAATGTTGGATTATACTTACAAGAACACATTAAAGTAGTGAATGTTGTTTTGATCAAATAATGGTAACTAAACGTTATGTGAATAAGAGCTATTATGATATAATGTTTGGCCGATAATGCCCCAATCCAGTGAAGGAACACTTGACCTATCCTTCAACGGCACCTGTTCTAAATCACTGGAGTATCATTGCATTAAACATGATTTATAAGGTTCATAAAATTTAATGCTGGATTTAAATGAAAATTTTATTACATGTTGTTAACTAATATATTCTATATATTTCAATGATTTGTCATTTTCTCTCATGTTTTTAATTTTGAATTACCAATATAAGTAAAAAAAATTGAGAAAAAGTACTACTTGGAAAAGTACAATTAACACTTTAAATGACAATAGAACTTTTGAATTGTCTTTAAATGAGAAATGTTCTCAAAGACCTGTTACCAATTCATGATTTATTCATGAACCATGTTATTAATGAATCACAATTAGAGAGAGATAGCTTATATTTATCTTCTAATTGACGTATTGGATATCGCTTAAAAGATAGAGCACAAGACAACAACATATCGTAAGTTGAAGTCAATATAAACTTAATTTAGACAATTATCTAAATATTCTCAAGATTAATTATTGTGATTCAAGAATATAAATCACATGACTGGAGCTATATGAGGAAAGTGTTTCTAAATGAGCTTTGGGAGTCACACAATGAGATATTTTGGAAATACTTTGATGGGAATGAAAATAAAAATGAAAGTAATTTTGATTTACTAGACTCTTGGTCAATAATAAATATTTCACACCTAGATAGATGAATGAGGATTCATTATCAAATTTTTCTTCATTACAAATAGATTCTAATTCTTGGAAAATACTTAATGATGTATAATTATTTCTCCATGTTGACACCAGGAAACCCATCTCCATTAGTATAGTGGGAAATCATATGAAATGTCATAATTCTTACTTATGCTGAAGATGGTACTTTTAACACCACATGAGAAATTCAATTTATCAAAACTTTATTACTAATTAATTCATAAGGTATGGTTGTTTCATGTAATAAATTGTGTATTTTCAAAAGTTGTTTAAAATATATTAAACCTTAAATAAGTACAATTAGTATGAGTTAAAATGTTTAACACATATAAATACTACACTGAGAAATTCGGGATTATTGAATCTAGAACAATAAGACAAATTATTTTCTCCAAAAGGATACTTGGCTTTGGCAAATAAAATTGATTATTATAATTTTTAATAAAATGACTAGTATAGGTAATTCTCTAAGAGTTAGAGTTAAATTACTTTACCTATCTAAAGATCTTGTTGTTCATCCAATATTGTCATTGGACCTTATTGAATAAGGCTACAAGACCAAAGAACATGTTTGGCTTATACATTTTGACCCAGGAGGTCTGATGAATGTAAAAGCCAAACAAAAATCGTAAATATATCATCAACCTAATTTATGAATATTTAATGTATGAACATTTTTATCTAATGTAACTAAACTATTTTATTTACTTTTTTTTTTTTTGAAGAGTTCAAAGCAGTTAGACTAAACTTCAAATCAATTAGACAAGTCTATTAAGACATATTAGGATCAAATCATAAATGCACAAGAATTCCAGTACTACACCTAATTGATAAGAAATGAGATTGTATCTCGACTTTAAGCGTTAGGTACAATTTTGGTGAAATTTATTTCAAAAAGAGAAAAATGACCTTGTTAGATTTTGTCACGTCAATGATGAGTACATTGTTAGACATGGTGACATCATTTATAAATTACACATCATTGTCATACTTTAGCTAGGATGTGTAATTGAATTGGATAGAAATAGAACTATTTTCTGCCATATGAACATCCCAGAAGAACAAAAAGTAAATTGTGCCACCTTCATGTTAAGAGGGATGCAGAGTTCTGGTGGGAATCCACACAAAGAACAATCAAAGGTACAGTCTCATGGCAGCAATTCAATCAGGCTTTTTACAACAAATATTTCCCTTTGACAGTGAGATGTCAAAAGGAAGTGGAATTTCTTAATCTTCGTCAAGAGAACATGTCAGTGGCAGAGTATGAACGAAAATTTGATCGCTTTTCCCACTTTGTCCCTCGACTAGTAGACACAGAAGAGAAGAAGGTGGAAAGGTTTATTTGGGGATTAAGAGAAGGCATTCGAGACATTGTTATTGCTTTCCGACAAAAAGAGTATGCCCTTACCCTCAAGTAGGCCTTACTTATGGAAGTAGATCTTGCTACCAAAACCTCAACTTCTGAATGAGGATGCATGCCAAATGAAAAGAGGAAATTTCGCCCAACAAGGCTTCCAACGCTCACAACGGCAAGCAAAAATTTTCCAAAGCACTAAGGGCGTACAGTCACCACAGAAGAGTCAAACATTTACATATCCTAAGTGCAGAAATTGTGGAAAACACCATTTGGGGCAATGTCTTCGGAACTTAGGGGTGTGTTTCAACTGCGGCCAGACAAGTCACTATACAAATGCTTGCCCAAAGCTCATCAACCAAGTATCAACAGCCCAGACCACCCAGCCTACTAGTAACAAGGTTACCAAACAACAGAAAGGATGGGTGTTTGCTATTACACGTCAAGAGGCAGAGGATCAAGATGAAGTGATTACAGGTATATTACCCATCCTCGAGTATTATGCTTTCACTTTATTTGATTCGGGCTCTAGTCATTCATTCATCCCTACAACATTTGCACAACATGCTTAATTAACATCAAAGCCCTTAGGTTACATTCTATCCGTAGCTACAACTGCCGAAGTATCTATGTTGGCCCACTCAGTAGTAGAAAACTGTGAATTGTCAGTATCGAGACATAAACTAGAGGTGACCCTTATCATCCTAGACATAAGTGATTTCAACATAATACTGGATATGGACTGGCTAGCAGCAAACTATGCAAGCACATATTGCCACAATAAAGAAGTCATATTCACCTTTCCAACAGGAACCATGTTTATGTTTAAGAGTTCTAATGCACCATCAGCCCCAAGAATAATTTCAGCCTTAAAAACTAAACATTTGTTCAACCATGGGGCTTGGTCATATTTAGCAAGCGTAGTAGATTTACGAAACCAAAAGGATGAAATTAAGGCCATTCCTGTAATAAGGGAATTTAAAGATGTATTCCCAGAAGAGTTACCAGGTTTACCACCTAGTCGAGAAATAGAATTTTTTATAGATCTAATTCCTGGAGCTGAACCAATATCTAAAGCACCATATAGAATGGCACCTGCAGAATTAAAAGAACTCAAAATACAGTTACGAGAACTGCTAGATAAGGGATTTATACGCCCTAGCGTGTCTCCATGGGGAGCACCTGTTTTATTTGTTAGGAAAAAGGATGGATCAATGCGTTTATGTATAGATTATCGGAAGTTGAATAAATTGACAATAAAGAATAAGTATCCACTCCCACGCATTGATGATCTATTTGACCAATTACAAGGAGCCTCAGTATTCTTCAAAATATACTTAGGATCTGGATATCATTAACTACAAATCAAGGAGTCGGATATGCCCTTTGGATTAACGAATGCCCCCGCAGCCTTCGTGGATTTGATGAATAGAATTTTTAAGGACCATCTTGATAACTTTGTGATTGTATTTATAGATGATATTTTAGTCTATTCCATATCAGAGGCAGAACATGAAAGAAAAACATCTTAGGGACGTTCTTTCCATAAAAGAAATGAAAAGTTGTATGCCAAATTCTCCAAGTGTGAGTTTTGGGTGCGAAAAGTTGCCTACCTAGGGCATATTGTAAAGCAAGAAGGAATCTCAGTGGATCCTGCTAAGATTGAAACGGTTATCAACTGGCCTCGCCCAACAACAAGTCAGCGAGGTGCGAAGCTTCCTTGGATTAGCAGGATATTATAAATGATTTGTGAAAAAATTCTCAAGTATAGCATTACCCTTAACTAACCTTACTAAGAAGAATAATCCTTTTGTTTGGAACCAAGCATGTGAGCAAAGCTTCCAGGAACTAAAAGAAAATTTGACCACAACCCCTATTCTCAGCATAACTGATGGATCAGGGGTTTAACTGTATACAGTGACGCATCGAAGAAGGGGCTTGGTTATGTATTGATGTAACACGGAAAGGTAATAACATATGCTTCAAGACAACTAAAACCTTATGAACAAAATTATCCCGTTCATGACTTGGAGTTAGCTGTCGTAGTCTTTGCTTTAAAGATATGGAGACATTACTTATATGGGGAAAAGATCCAAATTTATACAGATCATAAAAGCCTTATATACTTTTTTTCCCAGAAAGAGTTAAATATGAGGCAACAAAGATGGTCAGAATTAGTCAAAGACTGTGACTGTAAGATCCTCTATCATCCAGGAAAATCTAACATTGTTGCTGATGCTCTTAAGTAGAAATTAGCTCATACAACAACTCTAAGTACCATCTCCAAACACATAATGGATGACCTGGAAAAACTGAGATCTCACTAATATCAAACACCTTCACAACTCGAATAGCACAGTTAATTGCAAGACCTACATTAAGGCAAAGGATAATTGATGCATAACAAATAGATAAATACCTAAACAAACAACTGCAGTCAGAGAATGGAGAAACCAATCAATTCTCTATAGCCCCAGACTCTGCACTTCTCTACTGTGGGCGTCTATGTGTACTAGATGATGAAGAAATCAAGAAAGAACTACTGAATGAAGCTCATGAATCACGCTTTTCAATACATCCTGGGAGTACCAAAATGTATCGAGACTTGAAAGCACATTACTGGTGGTGTAACATAAAAAGGGATATAGCCGACTATGTAAGTAAATGTTTGGTTTGTCAACAAGTGAAAGCTATACGGCAACGACCAGAAGGACTTCTTCAGCCTCTAAATGTTCCAAAATGGAAATGGGAACATATTTCTATGGACTTCATCTCAGGACTCCTGAGAACTGTTAAAGGCCACAACATGATTTGGGTGATTGTCGATCGACTCACCAAATCAGCCCACTTCCTACCATGCAAGACTACTCACACTACGGAAGCACTAGCTCAAATGTACTTAAAAGAGGTCATCCGGTTACATGGAATCCCAGTATCAATTGTTTCAGATCGAGACCCTCGTTTTGTCTCCAAATTTTGGAAAAGTTTGCAGAAAGCAATGGGTACACAACTAAATTTCAGCGCAGCCTTCCATCCAGAAACTGATGGTCAAATAGAACGAGTTAATCAAATCCTAGAAGACATGTTGAGGGCATGTACTTTGGATTTTACTGGAGCATGGGATTCGCAGATACATCTTACAGAATTTGCTTATAATAATATTTATCAGGCGACAATTGGTATGGCTCCCTTCGAAGCCTTGTACGGAAAGAAATGCAGATCCCCTATACACTGGGATGAAATCGGGGAGCGAACACTACTAGGACCTGAATTAGTGTAGCAAACATTAGAGTCAATTAAGCTAATTCGGGAAAGAATGCAAACAGCTCAAAGCAGACAAAAGAATTATGCTGATAACCGTCGAAAAGAGCTGGAATTCAAAGTAGGAGATCACGTATTTCTAAAGGTAGCACCAATGAAAGGCATTATGCGTTTCGAATGAAAAGGCAAGCCTAGCCCTCGCTTCATTTGACCCTTTGAAATATTAGAACGTGTTGGCCAAGTAGCTAACCGATTGGCATTACCACCCACACTTTCTACAATACATAATGTCTTTCATGTATCGATGCTTCGAAAATACATGTTTGACCCATCAAACGTAATAAATTATGAACCTCTACAAATAATTGAAAACTTGGAATATGAGGAGACTCCGGTTTGCATCCTAGCAAGAGAGAAGAAGTCGCTTCGTAATCGGGAAATAAGTTTAGTGAAGGTTCTCTGCAGAAATCAGCAAGTGGAAGAAGCTACATGGGAACGATAAGAAGAGGTGAAAGACAAATACACTTATCTTTTTAAGAATCAAGAAACTTTCGAGGACTCATCCTTCCAGATAATCTACCTATTAAGCAGGAAGACCTAGGTACGTTTTTTGTGCCTTGTAAGATAGGTACTAGGAAATTTGAATAGACCATGTTAGATTTAGGGTCTGCAATTAATATTATGCATGCTCCTATATATGTTGATTTGTAGTCCCACGTTCTACACTCTGTTGATATTTTGATCCAGTAAGATGACCATTCCCTTGTTAGGCTAGTTGGTATGATTAAAGATATGCTTGTTAAAGTCAATGGCCATACTTTCGCTTCTGATTTTTTTGTCATAAATATGAATGTTGATTCTACTTCTTCTGAGTTATCTGTGCTGTTAGATCGATCCTTCTTAAAGACTACTAAGGCTAATATTGATCTTGATACAAGGTCCCTAACCCTTGGACATGAAGATAAAATTGATTTTTTTTCTTTTTTGGTGATTGATTCTCCCTGTACTACTTATTCTACATTTTACAGTTCTATTATTTCTTTCAGGATAAGGACCCTCCCCCTAAGTTGGGGGTGGGAGATGGAGATTCGGTGGTTTTTGATGGATTTGGATGAACAATCCAAGTGGGGTCGAGCATAACGATCTTAAACAACTACTCTCCTTGAGGCAACCAGGATTTACATTTTTATTACATCGTAGTTTAGGTTTCTTTTTATTTTTGGTGAGTTTAATTCTTCCTATGTTTCTTGATGTTTAGGTTTCTGGAAGAAAATGAAGAGAATTACGTTCTTAAGAGTCGGGCATCACACCCAGTCCTTGTACCAAAATTAAGGGAATATTTTTCCCTTTTATTCGGTCGCTTGCTTTTCTATTCCTTATCATATTAGGGATAATGTGAAATTATTCCCTTTTATTTGGTCGCTTGCTTTTCTATTCCTTATCATATTAGGGATAATTTGAAGTTTTAAGTTGGGTTGGGGGATTTCTGTGTTCTGGCTAGAGTCTTTGAGCATCTGAGCTCAGGCTTTTTTTTTTTTTTCTTGTGTACTTGTATGCATGCTTACTCATGTTGTGTGGTTCGTTATTATTACTAGTCTATGATGCACTCCCTTGTATTTTTACTTGTATGAAATTTTGTTTGAGATGAGTAATCATGTTTTTTTAGTCATTTTTAAATTTTTTTCTTATTTTGATGTACACTTAAGTTCTTTATCTACTTACATTAGTTTTTCTTATTTTTGTTGTCACTCTGATAGGCTCTACTGGTATGATAGTGTCTTGCATGATAGGTTGTAATGTAATACTGAGGAGTAAAAATGAGATATATGCCTGCTTTAAAATCTACAGTTAAAAAAAAAATTGTGCGGAAAAGAAAATATCGAAAAAATGAACTTGCAATGTTATGCATGACTCGGGGTAGAAAGAACTATATTTACTGTGATTAATCAGGACACTCACGAGAAAAGAGTGAGTATAATTTCCCACAAGTAAAAGAAATGCAAGTTTAGGGTAGCCTAGAGTTTAATTCTAGGTCCCTCAGTTGACATATTACTGCTTTGATTTTTTTGGCACTTGATAGTTAGTGCATGAGCCAGTGTAGGGGAAAATAAATTGAAAGCCATCCAATAGCATTCTAGGGTGCTTAGACTTAGTTAGAAGGGCTTTGAACCCACCCTTGCATGAATAAGTATAGAATTAGTTTTAAATTGTGCTTCATTGATTAATTATGAATTGATTTTGTTGTTGAGTATAAGCTAGATTCTAGGAGACCTTCGAGACTTGAGTAACGAACCATGCAATTTTAGTGAGCATATCTGTTGTATGACTATGTGCTTATTTCTATCTTGCTCGAGGACGATCAAGAATTAAGCTGGGGGTATTTGATAGCAACGAAAACATGCTATCTTGCTCTGCTTAATTCAAGATCGTTCTTGTATTTACGTGTTTAATTAGCTATTTTTTAGCTTTCGAGCACATTAAGGGTATAACAGGTGTTAGTGACAAAATAGAGCTAAAAAGGGCCAAAAGAGAGCTTAACTGCATCAACAGGGAAAGAGAAGGGCTAAATTACCATACTGCCCCTAAATAGAGTGTAGCGACACTCTACATAGCGTAGCGCTACACTTAAAGATAGAATGGTGCATTTCGTTAAAGGCACACAGCGCTACGATGCTTCGAAGTCACCTTGCGCGTAAAATTCTATAAATACATCTTTTGCCATCTAAGTCAAAGACCCTCCGATGTCTACCGATTGGAACTCAAATTCTCTCAATTTTCATCCCTTTCTATTAAGTAGATGTACCAAAACAATTCCCCATTGATTGACATGTTGATAATGGACTAAGGTATCTCTATCTAACTTGGGTTTTAGGAACTTTTCTCTATATTCATGTGCTTGTGAGTTTTTGAACCCAAATTTATCATATTTTTTGGATTCAATTTTGTACTTATAGATTATGTATTATCGAACGCTTGTGGATTTTATGATTGAAGATTTTGATTAAGATATGATACGTGACATATAATCTTATGTTAATCACTAAGAAACAATAGGTTAGGTTAGCTTGCGAATCAAACACAATAAGTATTGTTCTAATCAACCTAGGATTGAATCAAAAGAATATTTAATCATGGTTTTTCCTATTGAATATTCCACCTTATGATTCCCTAGGGCATAATGCAATTAAGACGAACTTGAATTTGATGCTTTTTATTAATTCAATTTGGACTAATCAGTTTATTAGGACGATTAATTGGCTTTTCCAACTATTTAGTTAGGTGCAAGAAAATATTTAAGTCCTATAATGATAATTTGATGAACAAGTATATTGAACGGGGAAATTCTGTAACAACCCAAACTAGACCTTCTCATTTAGTTTCTAACTTTTAGTTTGTGTGTTTATTTTATGAAATTTAATTTCATTTGCAAAAAAAAAAATAATAATAAAATAAATAAATAAATAAAACCCACCTCATCGGTTACCCTCAGGTTTTAAATGGTTTAATTGAGAAATTCTAGAGTTTCCTATGTTCGACTTGCCATTAAGACTAGTAGATTGTAGTCATGGATACGGTTAAATTATTTGAAATGGATTTGGACAACGAAATCTGCCTTCCAGTAATAATGGGAGGTTTTTCCGAACACCCCTAAGGTATTTTTTTTTACACCTTCATCTTTCAATTCCACGCCTCTTTTTTCTACACAAACTTCATTTCTCTCTTTCTTTATTTACTAAAAGAAAATTTACGAGGAAAAAAAGAGTATTGAGAAAAAGAAATAAACAACTAGAAATAGAAACAAAATAACAAATTCTAAAGTAAAAACAAATATTAACAAGGAAGCTCACATGATTAATAAGGAAATAAATTTAACAAAAGAAAATGAGAAACAAGAACAAAACAATAGCAAAATCTCCAACCCCTTGACCTTTTCTTTTCTTCTAAGGGAGCTTGAAGAAGAACAAGAAAAGTTGGAATATAATTAAGAACAATATACTCTCTTGTTGCTTGAGTTACAGATCCTTGAGGCCAAAGCCCTACCAAGTAAAACTTCAACTAAGATTTTCTTTTGTGTGTGTGGAACTCATCCTCAAATTCTTTGTGAATGTATGTGATATATAGCAATCTGATGGTGGCTCTACTTTTGGAAACTTTTTCCTCTTTAATCTAGCCTTTTTAGCAGACCACCATCATCAAAGTTTTGGAATTTTGAAGGACTGAAGAGAGTGTTTTGAGCAGAGAATCCAAGTCCTTGATGTCGGAGTCGATTAGAGAGAGTTGAAGGTTGTTTCCACTATAGAGACAAGATCCAAACGGCGAAATACATTTTCTCTTTCTTTTTTTTTTTTTTTTTGTCTTTTTGATTCTTCTTTATTACGAACTATAACGTTGGTTCTGTCTATGAAAGCTATGTTAGGCTAAATTATCATTGTTCTAGGGTTAGATAGATTCTTATTTGTTAAATACTTTTATAGAGATCTTAAATGTCAATTTACAATTATACTTTCCAGCATGGTCGTTCCTAATGCTTTTGAATATTTGATCAATGTTTGAATGATTTCAAGATTTAGAATCTTATTCTAACGAGAGGGTCATATATTATATCATGCATTCTAGACTATTGTTTGAACACACTAGAATCGTTGGATAACGGGAGAGATTGTTGATAAAGAGTCTGAATGCTTTGTTTAATTATCTAGTTTCAAGTGATTAGTAATTAGTAATTAAGTAAAAAAAAATTGTTTTTGAGATATTCAATCCGAATAAAAGACTTCAATATATAAGTGTTGTGTTAATTTGTTCAAGAATTAAAATAATTGAATTTAGTAATTCGATGGATCAAGTTTCCCTAGAATGTCTCTTTGTTAATAATCTTCCTACTTGATCAATTTTATTTATTTATTAGTTTAGTTTAATTAATTTACATCATGAGTCTATCTTTAAATAAAATTGAAACGATCTCTGAATAGCTAAAATATTATCAATCCAATTTTTCGAGGATAATACTTAGTCAAGGTCATTTTAACTATACTATTACTTGGTATGTGCACCCCTTTCAATAATGGTTTTTGAAAAACTAGAATTGTGTTTGGAGTCGTTTGTATATGGAAAAGGTGTGAGCACCCCACAACATCCATTTTACCATTTCTCTACTCTATCATAGGATTTTTTTTTTTAGTAAAAGAGGTTTTTTTAAACATTAATTAAATTCATTTTTTTTAACTAAATCTCGAACTCCCAAAAATTACGATTCCTCACCTCAAAAATTCTAGAAAATCAGACTCCCAAATATTTCTAGATCCTATTGTAAGATTTCTTTTTAAGGGAAAACGGTCTTAAAAATGAAACTAAAAAAGTTTTTGAACGAATATATTAGTTTTTAAATGTTCAAGACGTACAAAAAAGTGCATTTTTAAAAAAAAAAAAATCTTTAAATGACTTTAAAGAGTGTTGATCAAATATTTAAATGCTTAGAGAAATATTAATTTGAAAATCAAAATCAATTTAATATGAACATTATGTAAGCAACAAAATAGAATTTAAGAAATATAGTAATAAATTAAATAAGTGGTATGCACAACCACACATGTCAAGTAATAATATAGGTTAAAACGGTCTTGGCTATCGTAGACCCCGTGCATTTCACGGGTGCACTGCCGACCTAGCGTCACTCCGCCGCTTGTGGCGCTTAGGCACTATCCTAGGGCTTCAAAATTCATATGCTTCTAGAACAAGCGTCGATGCAGTACCACGACACTACCCTATTTTTTAGGCACACCTTGATTTTTCTCTTTTTTTTTTTTTCCTTACTTGATACATATGGTCCCAACTGGTCTCTATTATCATTATTGGACCATTTTGGCTCCTTTTGGCTCCAAATATTGTCCTTTTGCTCAATTCCTAGAAATCACTAACAAACAACATCAAATCTAAAAAGAACATGTGAAATCCTTTCTAAATATGAGGCAAATAAAAGCACATTTTAGGTTCTTTTCATTTGTTAGTCCCGAGCAAAAGTAGAACATGACCATAGAGAAGTTCTAAATAAATATACAAATGATTCAAGCCTCAATAGTAATTATAACATGTTAGATCCATAAGTAAAATCATTCAAGCACATCTATTGTTACAAAATTCTAAAGCCAAATTGTTTCATTCCTCAAGTGTTGTTGGCAGTGATATCCTAAATCTAGTGAATCTCGTGGTTTGTAGTTTTGTTAACACAAATTATTTATCTCATAAAATCAGAGGTATTTTATTTGATGTTTAAACTATATTAATTCAATCCAATAAACTAAGATCCAAGGTTATGTTTATGAAACTTAAACATGTATGAGGAAACAAACACGTGGATCATGTTTATGTAATAATCTAAATGGTATGTAGTAGATAGATAAGATTTGGTACCTTATCCTGGTGACACTACAAATATGGCTCACATTCTAGATGTTTCACTTGTTGTAAAGTGATATAAATGATCTAATCTTGATTGTTCATGTGGAGACATGCAAGTAAGGTATTCTATACAAAGAGTTTGCATAAGACTAGACCACGAAATGAATAGACTTTCTATGTAACATCATTACTAGAAGAGACTTACATTTCACTAGAATAACCATAGGAGAGTTGACCTTTATCCTGACTTACATTACTAGAAGAGACTTACATTCTATATAAAAGTGTGTCAAACACTTTCTCCTTTCCACCATTCCTCCCCCAAAGGTTAGAGACCACTCTTCTACCTTGGATTCTAAGAGAACATCGAGGTTTCTCTTATGGTATCGTTCATTGTTCGTTGGAGATATGTTGGGGAGAAAAAGCTTGGGATTTTCGTGAAGTTAAAGGGATCTACAAAGGTATAAAACTGTTCTTCTTCACTTTTCTTTTTATTAAAACACACGTTGAATGTATAAACATGATTTATCCTTTGTTATGTTTATTTTCTTTTCTTTTTTTGATTTTTTTTCATATTAACGAAAAAATCGAAATGCAAGATGTTCACAGGCTTCCACTCGGGTTTCGATCCCTTCACATGTATGTGTACAAGCCAATTTTAATTCAAAGCTCAAGAACCAATTTTAGATTTAGTCAAGCTTCTCCAGTTTTCCCTTCTCTAGCATCATGCACCAATCATCAAGTATCGAAACATTTAAGAAAGTAATATGTCATCTAAGATACCTGAAATAACTTGCTAAAGGGGTCCCTAAACATGCATTCGTTACCTAGGGGCATTAGCTTTCACACATTCACTACAGGGACTCTTATCCAGTCTTTTTTCGAGCGTCCTAACTGATCACAACAAAGGCAATTCTTCTTACCGCTATCATGCATACACATTACAAGTTTATATTATGCATAATTATGTTTTTTAGCAAGCAAATAAGATCTTTTCTTTTCCCTTAGTATCACATTACAAGATAACTATCCAACTTGTGGGGCTTTTCGAGGTGACAACAAATTTGACTCAAATTAACTCATCATTTAGTTAAAGGTTCTAAATTAAAGTGACTATGTTCTTAAAATATAAGGGACTCCAAGGGGGACTTAAACAAATCATAACCCAAGAATATGTTGTCCTATTTTCATGGCAGATCATCTAACATGCATGGATATAACCAATCAACTTAAACAAATCATAACTCAACAACTTTTCTTACTAAAAAATCGGAAAAAATTACGATAAATTTTAGGTTATTAAAATTAACATGCATAACATCCATAATTTCCTAATTAACATACATAGTAGGATAAGAACGAATCAAACATAAAAGTACATAGTACGCCTCCAGCCCCAAACTTAAAGTGATGCATTGTCCCCAATGCATGAAAAAGAATAATCCAATCACCCAAAGAAAGTGATACAAGTTTGGTAGCATGGAAGAGTCCATCAAATAGGTTGGTTGAATGATTACTTTGTGTTGCTAAGACTCCTGTGAGAGAGACAAAAAAAAATATTACAATTGTCATGGAGGACAACTTAAGAAAAAATAAACGAAATAATTGAAGTAATATAAAGCAATAAAACTTGGGTTATCTCCCAAGAAGTGCTAGATTTAATGTCTCAAGTTTGATGAAAAGTGAGATTTATGTCAAGATACATAAAAATTTTCTCAATTTTTAGGGCCCTTCTTGTTTGCATCAATGTAACCTACTAAGTCTAGTAGACTTACCCTTTTCTCACCTGACAACAGAGAAATATTTTTTTGTTATTTTTCATAAGTCGGAAGGAAAAAAAAAAGACTCAAAATTAGAAAAAGTATAAAAATGTTAACAAGGCTCATGAGAAAACACAGAAAGAAATATTAAAAATAGGAGGACTCTCTAAGGATGTAGAGTTCAGCTTTTTGGGCTCCAACTTCCATCACTTGAATGTCTTCTTCAACAATGGGTACAATCATTTCCTTAAATAACTACTTTGCACTGTGGTGGTATACAACAGTGTTGTAGTGGTGTAGACCTCATGCGTCTCATGGGTGTATTTCATGGCACAACGCCAACCGAGCATCGCGACACTACGCAACTACAAAATGGCTATGCTTGTAGAACAAGCGTCGAGGAAGCATTGCGCAAGCGTCACGATGTTACCATGTTTAAGGGAACACCTCGATGGTTCTCTTCTTTTCTTCCCTACTTGATACACTTGGTCTGGGCTTGTCTTGATTATCCACTATTGGACTGTTTTAACTCGTTTTAGCTCCAAATATTGTCCTTTTGCACAATTCTTGGCAATCACTAAGAAACAACATCAAATTTATTAAAAACATATGAAATCCTTTCCAAATAAGAGGCAAACAAAACATTTTTGTCGTGCATTTCAATAAGCATAAGAGAGCACATTAAAAATTGAATGGAAAAATATTGGAGATCGATCTCAGACTCCAAAAAAATCAACTCCTCACCTCAAGAATTTTAGAAAGTTGGACTCCCAAATTTTCTAAATTCTGTCTTTAGATGCCTTTTAACAAAATGTAAATAAGGATTAAAAATATGATCATAATAAGATTAATTACATAACATTGACATATTGAAATAATAGCATAGTAAAAATGCTTTAGAAGTATAATGATTAAATGCAACAATAAAAATAGTTAAATATCAATACACATTTAAATATGAAATACAAAATAAGCATATAAAATGAAATAGAACAAAATATCATATTAGTAGTTGCTCGTTCATAAATTTAGTTGATCACCTGTTAGTTTTGCTACACTACACGACACGAGTTATGACTGAAGTTGAAGCAGACATGGTCGATGTTCAGTCGAATTCATAAGTGATTCAACATACCATAAAGAAATAACTTCCAACTCAAACATAGAATGTTCTTCTCCAAGGCATGAGTCAAAGAAAAGGTCATGTGTATTTAATGCAAGACCCATCGATAAGGGAAGGCTACGACATGAAGGAAGGCGAAGAAGTCCATTCAATTTTTGTTTCACCTTCGCCCTTCAGTGAACTCGCCTTAGGCGGGGTCGATTAATATAATATTAATTAACAAAAAATAAAAGAAATAGAACACAAATTAAAAATTATAATAACTATTATTATAATGAAAAAAGAAATTTAAATTTTGATGGTAGCCATTACAAGCTCTCACATATACAGTACACATACGAGATGTTTGGCTCACCAAATTGAGTTGAATATACCAATTCAATGTTTGGTCGATTTAAATGTTGGTGGATTTGAGTCAGTATATTTTACCAATTTACGCTAACTCTCTATTCTTCAAATATTTTTAATGGCTCCAAGCATTTGCCACTATCGAAGACTATCGTTGTCACACTTTGAGAACTAACTCTGAACTCCTCCAATGCCAACTCCGACGACTAACTCCGGGCTCCGAAAACCACCTCCAATGACAACTCTGGTGACCAACTCCGAGCTCTGGCAACCTTCACAAGACTAACTCCAACAACCAATTATAGGCTCTAACAACCACCTCCAATGACAACTCGGGTGACCCAACTTCAAATCAGACCACCTTCGTGTGACCAACTTTGATGACCAATTTTAGGCTCTGATAACTAGGGATATTCAAATGACCAGACAACCCAAACAACTCGGACTACCTGACCAAAACTATAATGGCTGGGTTGGGTTAGTTTTATTTTTGGCTTTGGATGGGTTGAATTTTTTCTGTTTTTTTTGGGTTTGGTTGGGTCTAGAGTTCAATTATAAAAAAAATTGGGTTGACCCAACCCAACCCGAATTATATATAGTTTGTTTATTTTAGAATTGATGAATTTGTGAATTCTTTATGTTTTTCTTTTAAAAATGTTTGTTTTTGTGTAAAGTTTGTAATACATATTATAGATATTTGGTACGTAAGAATTGAGTTTTATGAGATTTTAATTATTAAATATATATTATAGTTAAATTTAAGTATTTTAAATTAAGAAGAAAACAAATAATAACCCAACAACGCAACCCATGGATTGGAGATAATGTTTGGGTCATTTGGGTTGATAACTTGACAAACCAAAATTTTTGAGGTTGTCCAAAAACATGTCATAACCCAACCCAACCCAACTCATGTACACCCCTACTAGCAACTACATTCAACAACAAACTCCGATGACCAACTCTAACAACCATCTTCGTAAGCTTCGACAACCAATTCTGACTATAAACTTTGACGAAAATCACCTTTGATGACCAACTCCGAGTGAGCAACTCCGACAACGAACTAAGGGCTTCGAAAACCACCTCCGACGACAAACTCCAACAACGAACACCAATACCATCTGACCAACATCAGACTTCGACAAGCACGTCTGACTACAAACTCTGGCAAAAATCATCTTTGATGGTCAACTTCGACGAGCACCTTCGCATGATCAACTCCGGGCTCCATAAAGCACCTCTAACGATAAATCCTGACAACCAACTACAACACCACCTTCGTGAAACTAACTACAAGCTCCGATAACCACCTTCGACTAAAAAATTCAACAAAAATCATCTTCGATTATCAATTTCGACAACGGCTTTCAACTATTACAAGACTGGTGACTGTTAAAGTATGTTGTAGGGTTGTTGATTATATAAATAATAGTATTTTGTCTACATTAACTGCAATATTTATACGTAAAAATTTAAAAATTTAATTAATTGAATTAACATATCAAATGAGTGTTTGAAATATTTAGATGAAAGTACGTATGTAGTTAAGAAATATGTAACATAAAACCAAAAAAAAAAAAACCATAAAATAAAGATTTTTTTCCTATAAAAATTTATGGAAAAAATTTGTGAAAATTGAAGATTTCTTCTCTAATGATCCTCCAAATTTGGAGAATCTGAAAGTGAAATTGTTGAACAAATGTGGTGACATTCCATTGGCCGCTAAGATGATAAGGGGGATTCAATTCAAAAATTGATGACAAAGTAAAATATACAGAACAACAACAGGAATAAGAAGAAAAAGAAAGATGATAATAAACTTCATAGAAAAAATTACGTACCCAAAGTTTTGACTTCTTTTTGGTTTCTCATTTTATTTTACCATATTTCTATAAGAAATGTGATGAGTTAATTATTGTTCATTACCCAAGAAAGAAACAACAACAAAAAAAAAAAAAAAGAAAAAAAAGAAAAAGAAAGAAAAGCTTTAAAATTGAAATGAAAAAAATGTCGTCTATATTTTATTCAAACAAAGATGATATAAATATTGATTAAAAAAGTTTGAAAACAAAAATAGTAATCATAAATTGAGATTATTTAGAATCTAAAAAACTACCCCAGATACTCCAGATATATGAACTCAACTCTACAATTCAAACATATATATATGAACGCAGACCAAATAATTCTGCACTCAAAGTACAGATATATAAACTTCACAGACATATAAACTCTAAACATCGTATATCAACTCGGCGTCCCAAAAAGTCCTATAATGATAATAATAAATAAATATAATAATAATAATAAAGTAAGAAAAAGTAGATGATGTGATGGCTGTCGTCAAATCACATAATCTTTTTCTTTGTTTTTTATAGTAATAATAAGAATAAACTGAAACTAATAAATAATATAAATTTTAAAAGAAATAAATCTAAAAGAAATGCATATAGAAATAGACAACAGATCACATGACATTATGAGAGAAAATAAAAAAAAGTATATATATAAAGAAAGAATAACAAAATAAATAGCCAACTAATAATACCTCTTCTTTCTTTTATCTATAGGTGTTTAAGTGGAGTAAAGACTTGAAATCTGGAAAACAAACATCGTCTGTTGCCTGAGGTGCAGATTCTTGGGATAAAATCCTACAAAGTTCAATTTCCAATTAAGTTAGACCTTTTATGGTGTTCTAAAATTTTTAAGATTTTAGGACATTGAGAGATCACTATTTTTCTCATTTCTATCTCTATAATTTTTTTTCTTTCGATGTAAATCTCTAGCTTTTTCTTGTCTACTAAATGACACAATGGCCACCCAATTTATAGAAAATTCAAACTCTTTAATTAGGAGAAAATCAATAAAATCATATTTAAAATGAATAAAAGAAAGAATGAATTCAACATTATGTGATTGATTTGAAATATGTTTGACAAAATTAGTTTTTTTCCAATTTGTTTTGATACAAATATTCCATGACTTATTTGACCATTCAAATTGTATTCTCCCTCACAACATATTTTATTTCACTTTATTTAATGAAACAAAACAAAATATTTCAATGTTAATTATTCAAAACTTTTTTATTTTTTTGTTTGTTTTATATTTAAAAGCTAGCAGCAAATTCTTAATTATGACAATAACACGAAATTAACATAATTAAACTGGACAAAAATAGGTCGCTGCGAATTACATAAACTACACCCTATTTCATCTCTCTCTCAATATATACAAGTACCTTTGCCAAAACCCGAATCAACTCAACAAAAATATTCAATCGTTCCTCCAACTACTATCATTAGAATAAGACATGTTACCAACATGGAATGTCCTCAAATTTTCTCCCCCTTTATTATTGTTTAGGCTAACATTAATTTTACATGGCACTAAACCTATTTTGACCAAAAGCTACCCAAAGTTTACCGTTAAGCCCTCCCATTATAGGAACGCCATTTCTCAGATTGAGCCCTCTAGCCCAACACAAGGATATAATGAGAAATTTAGGGTTGCAATTCAAACTCTTTTTATATTTGTAGATTTACTAAATTCAATAAATATGTATTTTGTAGATAATTTAGATACTATTTTCGAAATCTTTTTGACTACATAATCCAACACCTTGCAAATTTTGAAAACATGTTTTTTTTCCATATTTTTAATGTATCCAAAATTTAAATTTTAAATTTTAGAATGCAAAATTATACTAAAAAAAATGTTAGGAATATAGCATGCTATAAGCTCAACTATTTGTTATTAACTACAAATATGTATTTAAAAATATATGATATTACAAAATAATAATTATGCATATATTAATTGTAACATTAAACATGTTCAATAATACTTTAAAATCACTCTAAATAACAATAGTTTGTTGTTAACTCAATATTTAATGGCTCGTAAACCATATAACCCATTTATGGTTTTCAAGTATGTTATAAAAAAAAAAAAATCACAGATAGAGAAAATGTCAAACTATTTACAAAAATAACAAAAAAAAAATACTGATAAACATCCATAAACATCTATTAGTGATAGACTTCTATCAATTTCTATCACTGATAGACTTTTATTAACCTCATCAAAGAAGATTAAAATTTTGTTTTTTTTTTTTTTTTGTGTAAATAGTTTCCTTTATTTTTCTATTTTTTAAAATCTCCCTATTATCAAACACATTTAAAAGAACTATATAAATTATAACAAAACTTCCGAATATGCTATTAAACATATATCTGAAAACGTGAAATGCAATTCTACTTTTATTGAATCCTTTGTTTTTAAATTACTATTATTGTATTCCCTATCAAACATTCTCTTAATCTTTTCAATAAATCTTAATAGTAGTCCTCTCAATAATATAATTATTTTTTATCCAACTTTCCAAAATAATAATGATATTCATTCTAGAAAACGAAAATTTATGTGTTTAGCTCATATCGGAACGACACTAGTAAGGTTACATTTTCTTGAACCTTACTAATATAATGCAACAAGAGTTATTTTTACTAATCTTATATTTACTCTTGTTACTAATATAATGCAACAAGAGTTATTTTTACTGTTTTTAAATTTATGTGTTTAACTCATATCGGAACGACACTAGTAAGGTTACACTTTATTACGAACATGGGGTAAGGAATATTGTAATAACTAACCTTTGGGTCGAAGATGCTATGCTTTAACGAATTAAGTTATGTTCAAGATCGATATAAGGTTACATTGGGTGTTGCCAATATTTTTAAGGATGTTGTGGGAGTTGTTTTCTAACATATTTGTCATCTTGTCCTTTGGATTACACTTCAGGATATTCCTGCAAATCTTGTTCCAGATGGAATGATGTTTCTTCAAATGCTAATTATGTAAGATATATTTTTCTTATATAGAAAATTATGGGTGATTATTCTCATCATTTTGTTTCCTTTTCTGAGTTGTGCAGAGTATGTTTTAGAGTTGTTCTCTTTTTAGTTATCCATATTTCCGAGGATATTATACTCATTTTAGTCTTAGCCACTATAAAGAATATTTGAGTCGTTATTGTGTTGGTTTCGAAAAAACACAAGGGTGTCAATCTTACGATTGTGAAGTAGTTTGTGCTACTATTGATGTTTCTTTAGATCTTGGTAAATCATTTACTACATTTTGAGAAAAGATTCTCAAACTTAAAGGGAGTCTAAGTTTCTCGAGTGAAATGGTCTACATTACAAGTTCGAAAGATAGAAGTTGAGAGGAAATCTCACATTTAGGGGAGCTAAGTTTCATTGAGAGAGAGTCTAATACTTAATGGGATCTTAAGTAATCGCTTGGTAATACTTTCGAACTTAGGGGAGCTTAAGTTTTATTGAGAGGGTCTCCCACTTCTATAACCCAGCTTGTTGCAATGTCACATACTTTGGGAATGTATGCCTAGTAGAAAGATCTTTATTATATAAAGAGTTAAACGATTACAACGAAGTACTTATATGATAGACTCCATCGTTAGCATCTCACGTAAAGCCTATTCTTCAGTTTCAACACTAGGTCCCTCCTAAGTTTTAGCTCCTCTCACTTCCGCTTGCAAGTTTCTCCCAAGCTTTTAATGAGATCCCCTTAATATAACATCAACTACTCATCCTGAGTTCTCACTCACTCCCTAAGTGGTTTACTATATTCATACACAATCAACCTAGTCTAAATAACTACTAGCAATATTCTTAAGAACATAGTACAAAAAGTTCACAAACAGTACATAAGAGTTGAGGTTTAGACCGGCTCTAAAACCTTAAAACACACACTTCTTTTCAAAGGAGCTAACTTAAAAACAAACCCGACCATCAATATATATGATACAACCTTCAGAAGATATTCAAAGAAATAAATTATTTTATGCAACAATATGAAAACAAGTCAATGAATATGTGGTGCACGCTTCAACTGATGAAGGAAAAATCGTTAGGTAGAGAATCTACAAGATATAAAATATTTTATTTGACATAGTACATGTTACAGAATATGTTACTCAAGTTTTGTCTGTAACAAATCAATGAATATACCACCATACTAACATTTGTGTGTTTTTCATATATATTTTAGTTATATTATCAATTTCTTTACGGATATAATGAAGATGTTTATTTATCTCCATGCCAATGTTGAACCATTAACATATGAAATTGTTGCAGAGGCAAGAGTTTAAAACCTAAATTCAAACATAATATTATTCTATTATTAGTAATATACATATATAAATTGAATTACTTATGAGAAATTATTGAGAATTTCGTTGGTGCTCCACTATTATTAGACCTTTGCTCTGTCTTCCAAAATAACCACCTAAAATGGAACCATGCTCATCTCTCTTCTCTGTATAAAAACTCTTTGCTAAGCCAAACCGCAAACACACCAAATCTTGAAATCCAAAACATTCAACTATTCCAACAACTATCTTAAAAATATGGCATTTTCCAACATTCTCTCTGCCCTTTGTTTGTTGGGGCTAACCCTAACCCTAATCCTAGCTTCCATTGCCCCCGTCATGGCCGAAAGCTACCCTAAGAACTACATTGCCGCCCACAATGCCATCCGTGCAGAGGTTGGTGTCGAGCCCGTCCATTGGAACACTACCTTAGCAGCGTACGCTCAAAATTATGCTAACACGAAGATTGCCACTTGTCAGATGGAACACTCTGGAGGACCTTATGGTGAAAACCTAGCAGAGGGATACGAAATAATGACAGCAGAGACAGCAGTGAGTCTCTGGGCCGATGAGAGAAAACATTATGACTACAATTCTAATACGTGTGTCAATGACTCTAGCCATTGTGTTCATTATACACAGTTGGTATGGAGGAACACCAAATCTATTGGTTGTGCCCAAGTGAAATGCCAGAACAATTGGGTTTTTCTGATTTGTAACTATTATCCTCCTGGCAACTATATAGGCCAACGTCCATATTAAAAGTAGATAATCATTAAAAGGTTTGTTGATTGGGTATTTAATAAGAAAATAAAAACAAAAAACAAAATTAATAAGTATGAATAAGTATATACGGCCGAAAGAACTATATTAACCCAACACATCCGATATCTCATTTGTATTGAGTTGGGGTTTAAATAAATTAAAACTTTGTATGGATCCAATTCATGGAATCACCAATTTGGATTGAATTGGATTAGCCTATGTTTTATTTTTAAATTTCAAGTGTATTTTTTTTCTTACTGTTCAAATTATACATATTCTAATTCTAACTTTATTTAATGTCATAATTCCTTTTTATTACTTATTCTCCAATAACTCTTAAAATTTTAAAATTTTAATCATTTGTGAAATGTAAATTTTCAAATAAATATGGAAATTGAGTTGCAAATTTTAATCCAATGATTAAAAATAGATATGTAAATATATTTATATACATATATATATATATAGACACATATATAGATACATATTAACATTTTAATTTTTCTTAATACAAAAATTTGACTTTATGACTGGAACAAGCCAAACAATCCAGCCGAAATATTTTATAGTTGAGATAGGTTAAGTTGGATTTCTTATTAAATAAGGGTTGTAATTTAGTTTGAAAAATTGACAACCCTAACTAACAATTGTGTTGAGTTTAACCTGTGTCTAGAAGCTCGAAACCAACTTGTTCTGGATAGTTAATCAATTTAAGTTTTGAAATAGGTTTTATTAACATGGCAGCTGCATTTTCCGAAGTATGAACCTTTCAAATTTCTATCTCCCCTGTCTCAAGTTTATCTCTAATGAAATGATACTTGATTTCAATGTGCTTAGTTCTATTGTGGTATTGTGGATTTCGGGACAAATGGATAGCACTTTGGTTGTCACAGTAGAGTTTCACCACTGTTTGATCTATTCCAAAGTTTTTCAGCAAACCCTTAAGCCACCATGCCTCTTTGATTGCTTCTGTTAAAGCCATATATTCAGCTTCTATTATAGATAAGGCTACTATAGGCTGTAATGTTGCTTCCCAGCTGATTAGAATAGAACCATAAAGGAAAAGGTAACTTGTTAAGAACCTCTTTTATCCAAATCACCAGCATAGTTAGCATACACATATCCATAAATTTCTAAGCTTGGTTCAACTAATCTTTGGTAGATTAATCTTGAGTTTTTAGACCAAACCAAGTACCTTAAGATCCATTTACTACCCTCCTATTGTCTCTTACCATGATTAGACATATATCTACTAATTAAGCTAGTTGAATATGAGAGATCAGGTCTGGTAGAAATCATTAAATACATTAGGCTTCCGATTGCTTGATTATAGGGTACGACAGCCATTTGTTTATGATGTTTTTGGTTAGAATCTTTAGGAGAGTTAGCTGAGGACAGCTTAAAGTTTTGAGCAATAGGTAAGCTCACAGGTTTTCCATCATTCATGTTGAATCTTTTAAGGATCTTCTCACAGTAATTGGACTGATTGTTGCTTAGAATAGACTCTTCTTTGTTCATTTGGATCGCTATTCCTAGGACCTTGATTTCTATTCCCAAGTCCTTCATTTCAAACTCCCTTTTTAAGAGGTTTTTAAGATGGGTTAGATCTCCATTTAACCTTCTTACTAGCAACATATCATCTACATATATGAGTAGGTAAACCATGTCCTTGTAAGAATCTTGAGCCACTAAGGTTTGGTGTAGGGGATGGTCTCCATAGGTCTAAATGGACATAATCCAATGTTTCTTTGGTGATATGTTGAGATTTTGTGAAACTTTGTTTGGTTGCTTAACCTAGAATGCTGTGTTCAAGAAAGAAAAGGTGCTCACTGATACCTTTGGGCAATATAACTTACTTGGCTTGTGCTTGCATCCCTTTTTCACTAATATGGGATAGCCTATTGTACCACAAGTCAACATCTGTTAAGCTTGGTATTAAAACTGTGTAGGCACTTGTCATCATCTCTACTCCTCTCACAATATAAAGATCATTGACCTTTCCACCAACCAATACAACCTTGGAATCCTTGATCACCTCAAGAACTCCACCTTTTCCTCTGCATTCACACCCAGTGGAGTCCAGCATATCCAGAGATATCAAGTTTTTCTTGAGAAAAGGTACATGTCTCAGATTTCTTAGAAGCTTGAATGATCTATCCGTTTAATTCAAGTATACTGAACCAACCCCATTAATCTTGCAGGCTTCATTGTTTCCCATGTACACAGATTCTCCATCTACATCCTTGTAAGTATTAAACCCAAGTCTGAAAGGTGCCATGTGATAGGTACAACCAGAGTCGAGTACCCAGTCATGCTTCCTAAGAGTACTGATTTGATTGGTTTGGTTTCTAGTGGAGGCTAATGAAGGAACTCTAAATCGATATCCAGTGAGCCGAAGCGGATCGTTCCAAATTCCATTGAGAAAGAACACAAATAATTACAGTCTAAACGGAAACGGTTAAGCATAATAAAAAATTACAGCATACTAGTTATAAAAGAACAAACAAGGAATAAAGTATGTAAACCTTTGAAGAACCTTTCTTCATTATCTCTCGATCGTTTAGCAAATCGTTCAATCAGCACAAACTCGAACGCAACTATCAAAACACGATCTAAACGAATGTCTGAATGAATCTTGATCCCAATCGAATCCAACTTGATCCTCAAACTAAATTAGAACACCAACATAATTGTTACCTTGGTATTCTCGGTGTGAGAATCCAAGAGTTGTGGGCTCTATATGATTTTGGATGGAGGAAAACAGGAGGTAGACGATCAAGTAAACGATCAAGTATGATTTTTATTCATTGTCTATCATATATTTTATAAACAATGAATAAAATATCATATATTTTATTAAATACACACTGAGTTTATACAATAATATTTACAATCTATAGGACCCTACGAGATTTAGAGCATCAACCCCAATGAATGTTTCCTGGTTTCAGGTTTGGCTAGAGTGGCCCTCGGCTAGGTTTTGGCTGAGGCTGAGGATGGCCACATTAATTTCGGCTTTGACTCGAACTAAATCTCTTTCCTTAGCTCATTTTTGGCCTAGAGTGCTATTTTTTAATTTAGTTTTAAATAGTTTAAAATTGGTAAATCAAAAGATTTAAATAATAAAAACTTACATATAAAGGAACTTTGTTTAAGAAGATTCTAACAAAAGTGGTGTATTTAAACAGACTATTTAGGGAACACCCTTACTTGAAAACTGATTTGGGAGTTAGCTAGCCAATCTTTTATTAAAACATAATGTGACTAGTTTACTAAAGTGTTTAGTAAATTTAGCAAAATTCACATTATGGAAGTTATCCAAACATAATAGTTATGTTTTGGCAAATAAATAAAAATTATTTGGATAAAAGATTTAGCCTGAGTTCGTTTATGTGATGAAACCCCTATTATAAAATACTTAATGGGAGAAAAGATATATATTATGTCATCTCCTTTACGTTCATTGGAAGATTCATAAAGTGAGATTCATACTTGGCCACGTGGCAACCCTGCGAGCGCTTTCCCTTTAGAAGGTGTTTACATGGCCAAGACCAAGGTGAATTAGAGAAATTATTTATAGCATGTGGGAAAATGATATGTGTTAACATATCTTGTAGTCTCCATCATTGTTTACGACGTGAGACTCATGTTTGGCCTCATGGTGCCCTGAGAGCATCCTCCTTTGGAAGATGTTTGCATGCACGGGCCAATATCCAGTTAAACTCCAACAGTGGATAGGACTGTAGTTTCCTATTTCTAATATTGACCTACTCTTCGACAAGCTTATTGGGACATAACTATAAGATCTAAAATGTTGGATTATACTTACAAGAACACATTAAAGTAGTGAATGTTGTTTTGATCAAATAATGGTAACTAAACGTTATGTGAATAAGAGCTATTATGATATAATGTTTGGCCGATAATGCCCCAATCCAGTGAAGGAACACTTGACCTATCCTTCAACGGCACCTGTTCTAAATCACTGGAGTATCATTGCATTAAACATGATTTATAAGGTTCATAAAATTTAATGCTGGATTTAAATGAAAATTTTATTACATGTTGTTAACTAATATATTCTATATATTTCAATGATTTGTCATTTTCTCTCATGTTTTTAATTTTGAATTACCAATATAAGTAAAAAAAATTGAGAAAAAGTACTACTTGGAAAAGTACAATTAACACTTTAAATGACAAAAGAACTTTTGAATTGTCTTTAAATGAGAAATGTTCTCAAAGACCTGTTGCCAATTCATGATTTATTCATGAACCATGTTATTAATGAATCACAATTAGAGAGAGATAGCTTATATTTATCTTCTAATTGACGTATTGGATATCGCTTAAAAGATAGAGCACAAGACAACAACATATCGTAAGTTGAAGTCAATATAAACTTAATTTAGACAATTATCTAAATATTCTCAAGATTAATTATTGTGATTCAAGAATATAAATCACATGACTGGAGCTATATGAGGAAAGTGTTTCTAAATGAGCTTTGGGAGTCACACAATGAGATATTTTGGAAATACTTTGATGGGAATGAAAATAAAAATGAAAGTAATTTTGATTTACTAGACTCTTGGTCAATAATAAATATTTCACACCTAGATAGATGAATGAGGATTCATTATCAAATTTTTCTTCATTACAAATAGATTCTAATTCTTGGAAAATACTTAATGATGTATAATTATTTCTCCATGTTGACACCAGGAAACCCATCTCCATTAGTATAGTGGGAAATCATATGAAATGTCATAATTCTTACTTATGCTGAAGATGGTACTTTTAACACCACATGAGAAATTCAATTTATCAAAACTTTATTACTAATTAATTCATAAGGTATGGTTGTTTCATGTAATAAATTGTGTATTTTCAAAAGTTGTTTAAAATATATTAAACCTTAAATAAGTACAATTAGTATGAGTTAAAATGTTTAACACATATAAATACTACACTGAGAAATTCGGGATTATTGAATCTAGAACAATAAGACAAATTATTTTCTCCAAAAGGATACTTGGCTTTGGCAAATAAAATTGATTATTATAATTTTTAATAAAATGACTAGTATAGGTAATTCTCTAAGAGTTAGAGTTAAATTACTTTACCTATCTAAAGATCTTGTTGTTCATCCAATATTGTCATTGGACCTTATTGAATAAGGCTACAAGACCAAAGAACATGTTTGGCTTATACATTTTGACCCAAGAGGTCTGATGAATGTAAAAGCCAAACAAAAATCGTAAATATATCATCAATCTAATTGATGAATATTTAATGTATGAACATTTTTATCTAATGTAACTAAACTATTTTATTTACTTTTTTTTTTTTTTGAAGAGTTCAAAGCAGTTAGACTAAACTTCAAATCAATTAGACAAGTCTATTAAGACATATTAGGATCAAATCATAAATGCACAAGAATTCCAGTACTACACCTAATTGATAAGAAATGAGATTGTATCTCGACTTTAAGCGTTAGGTACAATTTTGGTGAAATTTATTTCAAAAAGAGAAAAATGACCTTGTTAGATTTTGTCACGTCAATGATGAGTACATTGTTAGACATGGTGACATCATTTATAAATTACACATCATTGTCATACTTTAGCTAGGATGTGTAATTGAATTGGATAGAAATAGAACTATTTTCTGCCATATGAACATCCCAGAAGAACAAAAAGTAAATTGTGCCACCTTCATGTTAAGAGGGATGCAGAGTTCTGGTGGGAATCCACACAAAGAACAATCAAAGGTACAGTCTCATGGCAGCAATTCAATCAGGCTTTTTACAACAAATATTTCCCTTTGACAGTGAGATGTCAAAAGGAAGTGGAATTTCTTAATCTTCGTCAAGAGAACATGTCAGTGGCAGAGTATGAACGAAAATTTGATCGCTTTTCCCACTTTGTCCCTCGACTAGTAGACACAGAAGAGAAGAAGGTGGAAAGGTTTATTTGGGGATTAAGAGAAGGCATTCGAGACATTGTTATTGCTTTCCGACAAAAAGAGTATGCCCTTACCCTCAAGTAGGCCTTACTTATGGAAGTAGATCTTGCTACCAAAACCTCAACTTCTGAACGAGGATGCATGCCAAATGAAAAGAGGAAATTTCGCCCAACAAGGCTTCCAACGCTCACAACGGCAAGCAAAAATTTTCCAAAGCACTAAGGGCGTACAGTCACCACAGAAGAGTCAAACATTTACATATCCTAAGTGCAGAAATTGTGGAAAACACCATTTGGGGCAATGTCTTCGGAACTTAGGGGTGTGTTTCAACTGCGGCCAGACAAGTCACTATACAAATGCTTGCCCAAAGCTCATCAACCAAGTATCAACAGCCCAGACCACCCAGCCTACTAGTAACAAGGTTACCCAACAACAGAAAGGATGGGTGTTTGCTGTTACACGTCAAGAGGCAGAGGATCAAGATGAAGTGATTACAGGTATATTACCCATCCTCGAGTATTATGCTTTCACTTTATTTGATTCGGGCTCTAGTCATTCATTCATCCCTACAACATTTGCATAACATGCTCAATTAACATCAAAGCCCTTAGGTTACATTCTATCCGTAGCTACTACTGCCGAAGTATCTATGTTGGCCCACTCAGTAGTAGAAAACTGTGAATTGTCAGTATCGAGACATAAACTAGAGGTGACCCTTATCATCCTAGACATAAGTGATTTCGACATAATACTGGATATGGACTGGTTAGCAGCAAACTATGCAAGCACTTATTGCCACAATAAAGAAGTCATATTCACCTTTCCAACAGGAACCATGTTTATGTTTAAGAGTTCTAATGCACCATCAGCCCCAAGAATAATTTCAGCCTTAAAAACTAAACATTTGTTCAACCATGGGGCTTGGTCATATTTAGCAAGCGTAGTAGATTTACGAAACCAAAAGGATGAAATTAAGGCCATTCCTGTAATAAGGGAATTTAAAGATGTATTCCCAGAAGAGTTACCAGGTTTACCACCTAGTCGAGAAATAGAATTTTTTATAGATCTAATTCCTGGAGCTGAACCAATATCTAAAGCACCATATAGAATGGCACCTGCAGAATTAAAAGAACTCAAAATACAGTTACGAGAACTGCTAGATAAGGGATTTATATGCCCTAGCGTGTCTCCATGGGGAGCACCTATTTTATTTGTTAGGAAAAAGGATGGATCAATGCGTTTATGTATAGATTATCGGAAGTTGAATAAATTGACAATAAAGAATAAGTATCCACTCCCACGCATTGATGATCTATTAGACCAATTACAAGGAGCCTCAGTATTCTTCAAAATATACTTAGGATCTGGATATCATTAACTACAAATCAAGGAGTCGGATATACCCAAGACTACTTTCCGAACAAGATATGGGCATTATGAATTCATTGTAATGCCCTTTGGATTAACGAATGCCCCCGCAGCCTTCGTGGATTTGATGAATAGAATTTTTAAGGACCATCTTGATAACTTTGTGATTGTATTTATAGATGATATTTTAGTCTATTCCATATCAGAGGCAGAACATGAAAGAAAAACATCTTAGGGACGTTCTTTCCATAAAAGAAATGAAAAGTTGTATGCCAAATTCTCCAAGTGTGAGTTTTGGGTGCGAAAAGTTGCCTACCTAGGGCATATTGTAAAGCAAGAAGGAATCTCAGTGGATCCTGCTAAGATTGAAACGGTTATCAACTGGCCTCGCCCAACAACAAGTCAGCGAGGTGCGAAGCTTCCTTGGATTAGCAGGAT
>NW_028325553.1:0-2905 GCF_027475165.1 Benincasa hispida
ATGCTGAGACGCCGGTCCATCTATTTTTGCATTGTTCTTTGGCTACTAGCTTTTGGGATCTTATTTTGCCTGCATTTGGTCGGTCATTTACTTGTCCTAATAACATCTCTGAAGTTTTGGCTTCATTATTCGTGGGTCATCCTTTTGGTGGTACCAAGAAGACGATTTGGTTGGTCTTTATTCGTGCGTTCTTTTGGTGCTTATGGGGTGAAAGGAATAGAAGACTATCTAATGATGCCTTTTCTTCTAGTACTTGGTTTTTGGAGCTTGTTTTACCTACTGTTTTTTCTTGGTGTAAAACAAAGTACCCTTGCACTCATTTCAGTTTATCCTTTTCGTCAGTAATTGGCGATCTCTATTGTAATTCCTTTTGCTTGGGGTTTTTCCCTTGTACATATGAATGAACTGTTTCTCTTACCCAAAAAAATGTTTGTATTTATAATTATTTTCATGTAAGATCTTTTCCTTATTGGTAGATAGTTATTCTTCTATATAAGAAGATCTTGTATCTGTTCACAATATAGAAAAGAGAGAATAATATTTTCTTCCCAAATTCAAGTTAAAGAATGAGTATAGTTTTAGTTATTTATTTTTCTTTAAATTTCCACACACCAGAAAGATTGTTAGTTACTCCAGAAAAAATGTTTGTTATTTATTTTTCTTTAAATTTCCACAGCAAAATATAGTACTAATCAAAGAAAATAAAAGCACTCCAATTCAAAAATATATCTTGCACTGGAAAATTAGCATAAAGCTTGGAAAGAAAACACCAAGAGGAACAATTAAGCCTTGCAACTTCAAAATGCTCTAGCCATGCGAGAGATTTGTCACGCAAAACCATTTGGTCTCTCAAACCAAATTTCAGCAAGCAAGACTTTGACCGGATTTGTCCAAAGCAAATTAGATTGAGGCTTGAATGATGGACCCACCAGGATTCGAACAACATTAACCTTGAAAGACTCTCTAAAAACCCACTGGGAACGGAATATGGAGAGTAATTTCTTCCGATAACCAAGAGAAACAGCAGCCGAAAAACAAGTGATTAAGGTCTTTGCTTGCAGCTTGACAAAGTGGACAAATTGATGGAGATAAATAATGTAAGAGGAAGAGTTGAGGAACAATTTAATGTTCCAAAAATCATTGCCCAAATAAGAATATTAATTCTTTTTGGACTATTGGTCTTCCACTTTCTTCCTCATTAAAAAATGAAGAAGCTGCTCAAAATCAAGAATTTCAGTCTCTTTCAGCAACCTTCTGAGTGAAATTTCCGAGGACAAATTAACACTGTCCCAATGGTAAAAAACAGATCCATTTGGTTATGAAGCTATCCTGAAAAGTCGTGGAAAGCGAGAACAAAGTGCTTAATTACCATTCCATGCATCCTTCCAGAAAGAAATTCTTCTGCCATCACCCAATTTAAAAATTGCAAAAGCCTCTACTTGCAACCAAACTTTGGAAATGTGCTAACCCTTGAACTTCTTAGGCTCATTCCAAATTTTCCAGCCGTATTCCATGAAAATTGATTCTTGCCATGAATACTCTGAACCACCTTGCACCACAACGAAGCAGATTCATGCAAAAATCGCCAACCCCATTTAGCCAAAAAGTGCCAAGTTTCTATTTTTAAGCCATCAAACCCGAGACCTCCCTCCATTAAAGTTTTTGCATTTTTTTTTGTTTTTAAAATCTCTATATAATAAGCTTAGTTTTCTTTTTATTGTGATTTTGATGCAGAGAACTTCAAAATAAAGGACATTTGCCAAAACGCGAAGGAAACATGTCATAACTGGTTTTGCAAAATTGGTGCCATTCAAGAACTTCTTCCACGCATGTAAAGTTATTTCTTTTTGCTGGGTTATTTAACAAGAGATAATGCTGTCATTTTGCATTTATGTAAAGTGGGAATTTTGAACATGGCCTAAATTTCATTTTATGGGGTTAATGGTCCATAGAACCTGGGTTCTATCAGATCAGAACTTTCAGAAGGCAGGGTTAGTGGGGTGGCCATGACAAATGGACTTGTACTTGGTCAGTTATTGCTTTATTTTTTATTTTTTTATTTTTTATTTTGTTTTCTTTTACTATTTCACTTGTAAAATAGAACTCAAGAACACAACTGTCAACATATAGAACAGACCCTGTACAAGTAAGGTCATAAAATAGACTTGCAAGAGAGAAGGCTGAAAAAGAAATAGAAGAGAATATATGTGTATATATATGTGTATACACACACACACACACATATATAGAATAGATCCTGTACAAGTAAGGTCATAAAATAGACTTGCAAGAGAGAAGGCTAAAAAAGAAATAGAAGAGAATATATATGTGTATATATATGTATACACACACACATACATATACACATACATATATACATATATATACACATATATACACACACACACATATATTGAAAAGGAAACGAGACCTTTCATTGATGTAATGAAAAAAGTCTAATGCTAAAAATAAAAGATATAATTGAAAATAAAATTTCAAATAAAAGATACAAATTAAGTTGGAATGAGAAAATGATAGCATTCCAATTCAAACTAGTGTCCTCAATAGAATAATTTGAAAAAGCCTTAGATCGAGAACACCATGAGGAGGTGAGATGACAGGCGGAATCCAAACGAACATACCAAGAGAATGATTATCATGAAAAACCCGCTGACTTCTCACGAAAAGAATTGGCAAAACTCCCTCCCTCTCTCTCTCTTCATCTGATATTAATTTCTTTACTTGGTTTAAGAATAATTTGATTTCAGATGATTCTTTTGATGTTGCTAACCATCTGATGGCCTATGAAATTCAGAATTTGTCTCTCCTAAAATTAGAGATTTCTTCTTTGTGTATCTTAGTTTAGTTTAAACCATTAAATTGTGTATTGAGATAATTCTGTTGG
>NW_028325554.1:0-55913 GCF_027475165.1 Benincasa hispida
TGACCTTGATGCAATTGATGCATCAGAAGATCGAGTTCGAGTTCTTGATTTTTCTTGATGAGTTTCTTTAGCATATCTTGAGCTTTGGTGGTGCATTCCTTGAGATATGTCTCTTGATTCGTCATCTAATCTTTTCTAATCTAAAATTAGGCAACCTATTTAAAAAGCTCACAACTCGAGTCCGAAACTAAAAGAAAAAAAAAAATAACAGACCAAACCCTAGACTAGAATCATCTAATCTCCATCTTCACATTTGAGTCCCCACAAAGTTCACAAAAATTTAAATAATTTGGATATGTTCAATAATAAGTTCTTCGTTTATCTTCATACTTCTCTCTCTAATATTCTTCTTCTTCTTCTTTACAATATGAGTCACTTTTCTATTGCATTTTATTAACTATTGTACTTCAACATCTTAGATGTTTTTTTTGTATTGTATTTCAGTGTTTGTATTCTATTTTGTGCTATTGTTATTAACTTGTATGCTAAATTTATCCCTATTATAGATTTTTTTAAAGGAAAAAATGTATCTTCAACGTATCAGTATCCTTGTTTTTTAGAAATATATATATTAAAAAAATACTAGTCACTAGTCAGACACATATGTACTAACTAATACCGATCTTCAATTACACTTCCTTTAAACTGTTTCTTTGAGTGGCAGAGCAGCAGCATAATAGTCTTTTGGGAACTAACCGCTACCTGAAAGAAAACATTTGAAAACGTGAGCTAGAAGCCCAGTGAGTGACTTGATAAAACGTAAATCTCATGCTTAAACTGAAAGCTTGAAAACATAACACTGGGACTTAAAATATACCAAGCAAACGTGTACATAAAACCTTTTAAACCATTGTATCTGCAACTGAATCTTAGTTGAAAATGAACATTCCCTACTCTAATTCCCATCGTCAAGCCATGACCAGGTGAGACCTCTACTTCGACCTGTTCACGTTAAGCTATGGCTAGAAGAGATCCCTATGTCGATCTCTTTAAATATACTGATGGCATCTCAAGCAACATCCTTAAAACATAAACGTTGATAACAACTCTTAAACATCAATAATCATCATTAATCCCTAGTTGAGAACGAGCATACACTACTCTAGCTCCCAACGTCTATTATCGGCCAAGAGACCCATACCTCGGCCTCTCATTCAGACCCACCTACATACACATGGAGATTGCTATGTACCGTCAACACTGTAGGTACATGTCACACCCCATCCCAGATCACCCTCTTAGCCTAGAGAAGGGCGTGACTGCAGCAGTTATCAACCTTTAGGCTGACACTTACTGCCTAAAAACTCTTGCAGAATAACTCTGATACCAAATACAAATTATATGCAACGGGACGGCTGTAGGCCCACAATTTATTAACTTAGAAACTTAATATGTTTAGAGTATTTACAACATTAGATTTACAAATCCCAAAACCCACAAACCCTAGTCCCTATATGAACAATAGTAACATGTGTACAATATTAACAGTAACCACCTAGCAAACGTTTACAAGTCTTTTGGTCCTTTAGTGGCAGAGCAGATATTGAGCTGTCTTCAGAGAATTTGACCACTACCTGTGGGGGGGAAAAACAAAAACATTTGAAAAGGGGTGAGCTTACGCCCAGTGAGTGACCAAGAAAACATAGTAAATTCTCATGCATAATTTCAGAAAATAGTTTTATCTGAAATATAAACTTTTGCAGCATAAATATTTTCCAAGCGTAATGTATATAAAACAGTTTTAAACATAAAACAGTAAAATCATTTCTCAAATCAAAGTACTGTATATCTGGTAAAACATATAACCCTTTTGCTCAATCTCTGACTTTATTCACCTGTGGCCACACTAAGTACCTTCACACATTAGGTACTATTGCTCAGATACCTTCTCCTTGTACTTCAGTATCGAGCTACTAGGATACCTTCTCCAACGTACTTCAGTATCCCGTTGGCTTGGTACCTTCTCAAACGTACTTCAATACCAATAGATACCTTCTCCTTGTACTTCAGTATCTAGTTGAGTGGATGCCTTCTCCTTGTACTTCAACATCGCATTTTACCAAAACTATTTATAAACAACTTTTCTATTTAAAGCATGTATAGTATAACATATATACAACATGGCTCTAAAGATGGTAACGCATGCTGGATAAAATCAGTACATATACATATGTAAATAGTTTTTCTACAATATGTATGTGTTCAAATCACAATTCAAACTTGCTTAGAAACCACTTTAGAAAACTAGTAGGCATGAGAATTATTTTCGCAAACATGCTTTCTGTAAAACGTTTGTAATCAAAACAGTTTAAAAACATTTTAGTTCGAAAACATTTTAGCCACTCACCTCGAACTCTTAGGAACTTTTAACTCTAGTAGCTCCTCGGGTCCCTTTTTCACCCCTAGACCCCTAGAATCCAGATTCAAATTAAAACTTAGATTACTTATAGTTCCGAAACTTATTTGAAAATACCTCCATCTACAAGCGTATTCTAAAATGACTTAGGAATCTTACCCTAAAGTTTCAGCTTAGAATTTCTTATGGTTTGGCCGTAATCTCAAAATCTTCAAGACTGGCCCAGACTGATCCGAAAGTCTGACCCTTCTGCCTTCTTCTCAACTTCCAGAGTTTTCAGATGGCTTTGGAATCACTCCAAACGCACGAGTATATTGGAAGATCTCCTCGTCCAAAGTTGACACATTCCTTTAAACCCTCACTGCCTTCTACTTTCTCTACGAAATTTATGATTTTTGTGTGATTTGAAAATTAAATCCCAACTCCCTATTTATCGGCGTTCAAATTGCTCGTGGGATTGACAGCACCTACTTGGCTGCATGACCAAATGTTTAATCCTCCCTTTATCAACGTAAGTTGACTTCACCTTGGTTCAATGTGTTCTTCCCAAATGCATCCAATACAATTTCTTAGGGTTTAAGAATTTCTCTTAATCGGACACCTAGATTTTAATTGATGTTTGCCCTTACGTCTTCAAGCTTTGTTTATATTCAAATTAGGATTTTTACATGCATAATCCACCCCAACGCGTCCAAATACATAGGTGAGGCGTGGGCGTGACGTTCGAATCGGACAAAGCAAGGCTAACAAATAGGCACTCTCGCTCTTTTCGCTCTCGGCAGTGTCGATCTTTCCCGTTTTCTCACTGGTCTCGCTCTCTTCACTCTCGCTCTCTCTAGCAATCTCGTTGGTTAGCTCTCTCCAATCTCGTTGGTCTCACTCTCTCCACTCTCGCTCTCTCCAGCTTTCTCGCTTCTCTCGCTCTCTCCCATCTTCTATCCAATCTCGCTCTCTCCCATTTCCTCTCCAATCTCGCTGGTCCCAATCTCAATGATCTCACTCTCAACGATCTCACTGATCTCACTCTCAACGATCTCGCTCTTAGCTACTGCGATCATTGTTCTCCGTACACGTTTGCTCACCACTTTATGATACTTTTACACGGATTTTCCAATTTTTTCCAAAGTAATTTCCCATATTTTTCGCATTTCACATAAATTCCATTTTTTCCTCAGTCCTTCAGCCATAACGCATTTCACATAACTTCTCTATATTTAGCCGAAATTTCACAAACTCAATTTCCATATTATTCCACACTAGTTCAACCTACTTATTATTTTTCCCCAACTTTCCCAACTCAATTCCATATTTTTTTTTCTTTTCAAATCCCCATTCTTTCTTCACCATTTCATACTAACTTTCTCATCAATCTACTCAACTTATTTATACAAATTTAAATAGGGACACACAATTAAGTGGAAAATTAAGACAATTTAAATAAGAAAACACACTTAAGTGTAAAATTGGGATTCGGGGTTCACAGTACATTTATTCAGATACCTTCCTTACCTTCAGTATCCCTATTCATTATGTTTAGAAATACCAACGCATGTACTTTTGCAACCTTAGGTATTTAAAACATAGTACGTCAAGCTTCATTCAACCTTACCTTTAACCCTAACGCATGTTTCATACTTTGTGAAATAAGTTGGCATAAAACATGTTGAACTAGCATGTAAAACCACTAGCATGCATTAGACATAGAAAACATACTTGGAAAACTCATATATTAGTAAACATCACGCGTTGATAAACATTCATAAGCATTAGAATTTCAAACTATCCTTCTAGTCTAGAAAAATATACGACTGCCTTTATCCTTAGTTGAGAGTGAACTACTAGTTTTAACCCTCAACGTCAACCTTAGTCGGGGAGAACCCCTTTCACTCAGTCCCTCGACGTTATATTACCTACGTGCGCATGATTATAACTGAGTACCATCGTACCTTATGTACCTGACTAGGATACCTTCACATTGTCCTTCAGTATCCTCAGGTACTTGACTAGGATACATTCTCATTGTCTTTCAGTATTCTCAGGTACTTGACTAGGATACCTTCTCATTGTCCTTCAGTATCCTTAGGCACTTCTGCTCAGATACCTTTTCAAAGGTCCTTCAGTATCGAGCTGCTAAGATACCTTCTCAAATGTCCTTCGGTATCAAGTTGGTCCGGTACCTTCTCGAATGTCCTTCGGTACCTAGTTGGTCAGATACCTTCTCGAATGTCCTTCGGTATCTGGTTGGGCGGATACCTTCTCAAATGTCCTTCGGTATTTAGTTGGGCATACCTTCTCAAATGTCCTTCGGTATTGCGTTTTAAGTAAAACTACTCATTAACATTTAGTTGAACACTAAGGCTTAGTGCTCAAATCATCATACTAGTTCATCATAAAAAATGGAGTTACTTAAACATGCTGAAAGTATTTGGACAAAATAACATATTTAAATCATATCAATTCCATGGAAAACATGCTTTACTTAGCATGAGAAACAGTTTCACAAACACGTTGCTTGGCATTTCATTTAAACACTTAGCATGAGAAATATCTTCAAGAAATCACAGTTTCTAAATCATTAAAACAGTAAGTCATCACATAGTCACTCACAGCTCGTTGGCCTCTTAACGGGTTATACGCCTCTTCTAGCTCTTCTTTGATTGAAAGAACATAATTCCCAGTTAAACTACTTAGAATTCTTAGCAAAATACCTCAAATAGTTCATTTACTAATGGAACTTTTATCAACAAAATCAGCATGACTAGCGAGAAAATCATCATGAGCGAGATCATCCCTATGAGCGAGATTTACTAATCCTAGCGAGATTTATCATTCCCAGTGAGATTTGGCACTTTCCAGCGAGAATTAACGCAAAACCAGCTAGATTTACCATTCTTTTCTTTGTTTTTATGTGAAAAAATTATCATTATTTTAAAATCTTTTTTTCTTTTTCTCTTTTTCTTTTGTTCTTATTGCCATTAATCTTTTATAATTTTAAGGCTATGAGTACCAAAGGTTAAAAATATCTTCTCTTCTTTAGTGATGAAATGTATCGAGATTTGTAATATGATTTCTTTCCTTTCGTGAATTTGGAGGCAGGGTTTTATCTCAATTAAACGATAGTGAATTTTATGAAAGTAATAATTTAATTGCTAAATTTTAGTGGGTAATGAACTTAAGGGTAATTGTTTTAAATGGTAAAACTCTTGAAAATATTTTTAGTATAACAAAATATTACTGTCTATCAGTGATAGATCGCGATAGACATGTATCAATGGATGACAGATCACGATGGACATCAATCTCGCAGTCTATCATTGACAGATAGTAACGTTTTGTTATATTTATAAATAAGTTGGTTCATTTTCCTTTATTTGAAAACACCTCATGATTTTGTCTCTATATTTTTAGTTTTATAATAATTTGGTACTTGTATTTTGAAATTTGTAATGATGTCATCTATATCTTGCACAATCGTTATGTATTTAAAAGTGCATAGACTAAGGGGCGTTTGGGGCAAAGAGTTGATTATTATAGTTCTAGGTTATTATAGTTAAGTTATAATAGTTTGTGTTTGGGGTATAGATTATATTAGTTTGGGTTATAATAGTTTGTGTTTGGGGTATAGATTATATTAGTTTGGGTTATAATATTATGTGTTTGAAGTGTAAACTATTTTAATTTGAGAAGGAAATAGTAAACACTATACCAATGAATAAAAAGATATAAATGTTAAATAGTAAAAGCCATAACAAATAGTAAATACTATAGCAAATGAGGGTTTAGAAATAATGTTGACTGTAATTAATTGGGGAATACAAAATAGTATTTACTTTAGTAGTTATTATAATCTTAGGATAGTCTTCGCCCCAAACACACCATAAATTGTTACATACTAAAGATCAAGAGACTAAATTTTTAATTTCCATAAATATTCATGATTAAGAATATTTGTTTTAACTTTTAAGAGTGTGAATGCTTTGAGTTGTTAGCTTTTCGGGTTACTATTTTTATCGATGTCACTCCTGGTGATCTAATTAAACATATTCTATTAAAGTATGATGTCGTGTTCTGCATGTGACATCTGAATATCATGAAATCAATGATCTTATCGTATCTTTTGAAACCGACGCACTAGATATGTAACTTACGTCATTTTTGACTTGTTTAGAAGGTCAATTATTAAAATATCATATCATTATTGTCAATGAAAGTATTACATATGATCAACTATTTATCAATATTAATAAACATAGAAGGATAATATACAGATAATCATTAATTTTCTCTTAATAATTATTAAATTGTTATCTCTTTCAAATAAAGTAAAACAACATGACGGGATGGTCCTCGTCGGGGCCATTGACGACGGCAAAGGCGAAAACGCCGCAGAGAGTGGTGAGTTCACTTACTTTCTTTAACAATCCGAGCCTTCGTTTCTTGAAACTAGCTTTTCTTGCATTATCGCTTGCAATCCAAACCAACTTCACTTTCTTCCTCGTCATCGAGGCTCTCTCTGTCTTTCTTGTTCTTCTTGTTCTTTCTGGACTCTGATTTTAAGGTGCAACAATGGAGTTTATTTATAAGCCTTGGGGTTAAACTTTTTATTTTTATTTTTCTTTTTCTAAGTTTTTTTATTCTCTTGGTAAACGAATTACTAGGGGCATTTTTGTCCTTTAGTAACTAGTGGTAATTAAAGATGAAAAATACCCCACTGCATCCTGCACTCCACCTATCTTTCTGTAGCCACCCAATAGTCCAATCACAGTTTACCATATGATTAGAAAAGTTGTATCTGTATGAAAATTTCTCAGGATACATCTGGGTCTTTATCTTTCTTTGTGCTTCCACAATTATCATGCTTGCATACAGCGACATATGTAGAATCTTTTTATATCTTTATTTAAATATTTTAATTCTTATTGTGTGCGATGAAAGTGAGATGCATAGAAATAGGATACATCCAAATATTAATCACCAAGTATTGCTCATTATGTTTTATTTCATGGAAAGTCATATTTAGGTTCAATGGATTGCATTTATCCTATTTCAACATTTCAAAATCACATAACAAAAAAAGTCAAAAATATATTTTGGGAAATAAAGTTTGTCACATCACAAACCGATGAACTATACAAAAATGTATACATCCTAAACCACATCCTTTTTATTAGTCTTACTTCACCATAGAAAATAAATAATTCAATATAGATATATGAGTAATATTTGAGTGCAGCCACAAGACTATACTCATCTCCATGCACACGTTGATACTCGAGTGAGTTTTACAAAAATGAGTACATCACGGGATGCACCCAAGTTTGTATATATGTATATATGAGAAGAGTTGATCTTGTGACAAACTATGATTTTTTTTTTTTTTTTGACAATATGTGGGGTAGGGGAGTCGAATCTCTCACTTTGAGGATAATAATACCAACACTATGCCAGTTGAAGCTATGTTCATTTTGGCAAATTATAGTCAGACGATAAAGTGAGCTACACAAAGTTGGCTATGGATGCAAATTTTTCTTAATGATGGATGAAAAGTACTGTAAAAAGATTAGGAGAAAACAAACACAATTTTTCTTATTAACCAAAACCTAAATTTGATGTTTAGTTATAAGCAAAATTTGTGTAGCCTATATAATTAAACTCCTTTAGAGAAATCATTAAATCTACCAAACCTTACTTGAAAAAAATAAAAAAAAAAAAGAAATAGAATATATCACAAAAGCTATAAATATTCAAACCATACAAAGTTATAAAAAAAAAAAAAAAATTAAACAATTTATTTTCGAAATAAAAATTCATATTTTTGTCAGTCAACATTGGAATTGTGATTGGTGAATGAAGATGAGTTGTCAAAAGGTAAATCTGGAATAGTAGGGTAGTTATATAGCAATTAACCCAAAATTAAATATTACTATATCATTATGAGTTGTCATTTTGACTAAAAACGAACTTTATTATTATTTATTATGCGAAAAATATATATTTATATATTATATTAGGTGTGAAATGGGAATTACGGTTAAGTTTGCATTGATATTTGAGACAATTGGTTGAACTATTGCTTTTTTCTTTTCTTTGTTTTTATGTGAAAAAATTATCATTATTTTTAATTTTTTTTATTATCTATTATTACATTTTCTTTTTCTCTTTTTCTTTTGTTCTTATTGCCATTAATCTTTTATAATTTTAAGGCTATGAGTACCAAAGGTTAAAATATCTTCTCTTCTTTAGTGATGAAATGTACCGAGATTTGTAATATGATTTCTTTCCTTTCGTGAATTTCGAGGCAGGTATTTTATCTCAATTAAACGATAGTGAATATTATGAAAGTAATAATTTAATTGCTAAATTTTAGTGGGTAATGTATTTAAGGGTAATTGTTTTAAATGGTAAAACTCTTGAAAATATTTTTAGTATAACAAAATATTACTGTCTATCAGTGATAGATCGCGATAGACATCTATCAATGGACGACAGATCACGATGGACATCAATCTCGTGATCTATCACTGATAGATAGTAACGAGTTGTTATATTTGTAAATAAGTTGGTTCATTTTCCTTTATTTGAAAACACCTCATGATTTTGTCTCTATATTTTTTGTTTTATAATAATTTAGTACTTGTATTTTGAAATTTGTAATGATGTCATCAGTATCTTGAACAGTCGTTATGTATTTAAAAGTGTATAGACTAAGGGGCGTTTGGGGCAAAGAGTTGTGTTCTGCATGTGACATTTGAATATCATGAAATCAATGTTCTTATCGTATCTTTTGAAACCGACGCACTACATATGTAACTTACGTCATTTTTGACTTGTTTAGAAGGTCAATTATTAAAATATCATATCATTATTGTCAATGAAAGTATTACATATGATCAACTATTTATCAATATTAATAAAGATTGTAAGGATAATATACAGATAATCATTAATTTTTTCTTAATAATTATTAAATTATTTTCTCTTTCAAATAAAGTAAAACAACATCAATCTACAGATTTAATATATATATTTATATATATGATAATTTCAAATTATCCATAATATTATTTAAAAAGAATATTCCTCAAATGCTTTTGAAGAATAAGCCAAAAGAAGAATAATTAAATCCAAAATATTACAATACAACTCTCACAGTTTCACGTCTCACCAGTTTCCGGAATTGCATGCATGACAGGCCACGTGGAAGATTTTTAAATCTATACATATGTGTGTCAGGGCTATTCATGAAACATGTGAGATCATGTTGTTTTTAATCTATTTTGGAGAAATTTTCATTTTAAATTATACCTATTTAAATCTTGAACTTTCATAAATTTATCGATTAATCATATTTTTTAAGATTTGGTTTGAAAAATATTGTAAAAATTATATAATTCCGTTTTAAATTGTCGATGCATTTTATTCTTATAGGTGTATAGGCTTTTCGAGATGTTGAATTAATAAAATAGATGATTAAACTTGATGCATGGACACTCTTCAAAAGAAGTTTTAGTTGAGAGTCTAAATTGGTTTGTTTATGCATGGACACTCTTCAAAAGACTGATTTGTTCTCATCGTTTTAAAAATTTGTTTATGACCAACTTTTAAGCAAAATTTCAATATTATTATTTATAGATTAAGATTTATTTTGTATATTTAGTATATTCCTTATGCAGTGAATATCTATATCCTAAAATTTTAAATTGGTTAGTGCAATGCTATCATTTTTTTCTTTACATAATAGCACATATTTCTCCTATATTTAAAAAATAATCTTATATTTTTTCTTTGAATAAATTTAGAGCAAAGAATATATAAATTTAAGTTTTCAACATATATGATATAACATCTAAGAGGCGTTTGGGACAATAAACTAGTTATTATAGTTATAGATTGTTATAGTTGGATTATGATAGTTTGTCTTTGGGTATAAATTATTTTAGTTTAGGTTATAATAGTATGTGTCTGAGATGTAAACTATTTTAGTTTGAGAAGGAAATAGTAAATACTGTAGCAAATAATAAAAAAAATGATGAATGTAAAATAGTAAAAGTTGTAGTAAATAGTAAATACTGTAGCAATTGGGGGTTTTGAAATAGTGATGATTGTAGTTAATTGGAGGTTTTGAATTAGTTTTCTTGTAGCAAGAGGTGGTTATTATATTTTGATGATAACCCTTGTCCTAAATGCTTCCTAAATAATTATAAAAAAATATAAATTTTGAAAATAGGTCTATTTAATTTAGGCATTATTATCCATCACGACAATTTACTATTATTTATCCAAAAAATTTAACATACTTTTTCATGTTCAAAATTAAAATTGAACAAATACTACTAATTTTCTTCATTTTACAATTGTTTTTTAGAACTACAATCACGAGAAATTATTTTAGAAGCTACAACTCCAAACTAAGCCTCAATATCTCTCTCTCTATATTTTTTATTTTTAATAAATTAGGTCTCATTTGGTAATCGTTTTGTTTTTTGGTTTTGGTTTTTTGACAATTAACATATTTCATCTTAATTTCTTACAATCATTTGCATCTTTCTCAAGTACAAAAATTGATTTTTTAGCAGAATTCTAAAAAGGAAAACAAGCTTTTCAAACTATTATTTTAATTTTCAAAATTCGGCTTGATTTTTGAAAACACAAGTAAAAAGTAGATAACAAATTAAAAAGTTAGAGGTGGAAGAACTATAGGCTTAATTTTTTTTTTAAAAAAAAACTAAATGATTATCAAATGAGGTCTTAGTCATCAATTTTATTATGTAACAATTTAGTATATGTATTTTAACATTTGTCATAATGTAGTCTCTGCCCTGTACAATTGTTAAAAATTTGAAAGTGTATATGGACTAAATTGTTGCAAAATTAAAAATATAAAAATAAGTGTTTGTTATATATTAAAATCAAAAGAGACTAATACTTCATTTGGTAACCATTTGATTTTTTATTTTTAAAAATTAAGCCTAATTCTTCGTAATTTCTTTTCTACAATTGTTTGCATATTTCTTAGGTAAAGAGTTGAATTCTTAGTCAATTTAAAAAATAAATTAAAAATGATTTTTTTTTTAGTTTTCAAAACATGGCTTGACTTTTAAAAATATTAGTAAAAAGTAAAAAACAAAGGCAAAAACGAAATATAGGCTTAATTTTAGAAAATCAAATAGTTACTAAACGGGACCTAAATCGTTAAAAGTTAATGACTAAAAATGTTTTTTCAACCTTTATGTTTTTAAGTTTAGATGGTTTAAGTCGTTGCTTTTTAGGGTTACTATTTTTATTGATGTCGCATGTGAAGACTCTAACTTGACATATTCTATAATAATATGATGTCTCGTTGTGCACGCGTCATTTGAATACCACAAAAATCAATGATCTTATCATGTCATTCAAAACCAACGTACTAGATACGTAAGTTACGTCATTTTTGACTTGTTTAGATTTTCAATTATTGAAATACCATATCGTTCGTTATCAATCAAACGTAATACATAATTGTAATTATTAATAATATATTTTAATATTAATAGACATAGTAAAAATAACACATGACTAACCAACAAATATTCTCAAATAATTACTAAATTTTGTTTCGTATCATTATTGTCTCTCTTTACTCCCAAAACAAGACGAGATATACCTCAAAATGAGATTAATTTAAAATATCAGTCATTCTCATTTTTTAATAATATGTTTATAAGATTTCAAATATGTTCTATGGTTCAAATACCCATTATTATTCCTAAAAAAAATATACCCATTATTATTTAAAAAGAATATTCCTTAAATTCCAAGAATAAGCCAAAAGAGAATAATTATCCAAAATATTGCCACCCTCATGTACTCACGTTTCACCATCTTCTATAATTGCATGCATGCGAGACCATTGTGGGAGTTACAACAACAACAACAACAATAACAACAACAATAAAAACATTTATAATTTTATTAAAATAAACCTAGTTCATGCATTCGAAGCCGTTCTATTCTTCCATTCCAAATATTATAAAAAAATTGCGAGAGATCGAAAATCGAATTTTCGAATTCACTAAATAAGTATATATCAATAATATATGAAAAATCAGATATTTAAATTCTTATAAAAAGAGACAATTTAAACTTCACTCAATTAACTTAGACAAACTTGATACAGAATTATCTGGACAAATACTAAAATAGTGATCATTAGCCATGATGATCATATATTTTTTTTTAATCTCTAAAAAATGCTTAAGTAGACTACTCAAATATTTCAATTAATCCACACTTAAAAAGAGAACTAGATTTTAACTACTCATAAGAAACTAACACATTATTCTATTTTCTTTAGACACTAGATCATAATTCATACCATCATAATATTTTTATATATAGAGAGAGAGAAAATTGGAGTAACCCTCAAATTCCTCCATTATTTAGAACTTAATTAAGAAGAAGCAATTATGGAGTAAAGTTGTTTTGCCATTCCTTACTTAGAAGATCATCTTCAACGTCTCCACCTTCATTATTCTGATTCTCATTTCCATTTCCATGTTGAATTTCATTTCCATTTCCATTTCCATTGCTGCAGCTTATTTCACTTTCAAACAATCCTTGAAGCAACATCTCTACATCATCATTCACATCAATCCTTACACCACCACTGTCGCCGTAGTAGCAGGCATCGGAGTACAGACTCCCCATAGGGTCTCCACCATTGACGTCACCACCGATTCCAAAACCCGCTTGGTGAGTGAAATCCATATGACTAACAGTAGCCTCAACACCAACGCCATTAATGTCGTTCACAAGCTTCTCAATCTCACACATTCCAGAATTGTCATTTACCCCAAAATTCCACTCCGATAACAAAATGTTCTCATCGCCATCTCCTTCAACAATAATCGTTTCCGTTCCGCCTAATTCGCTGATTCCCACCATCAAATTTTCTCCATTCATCAAATCGCCCATATTCACTTCCGATTGAACAAACCCTAACTCCCCTGCCATATTGCTACTATTTCCCCCAATTTTATCATTCGAATTCATCACCATATCAATAAACCATTGATCCATCAAATTCCTTCCATTATCAACAAGATCCATCTCATTGCTCCCTATTTCAAGCAGAGAGAGAGTTAGAAGGAACAAATTCAGTGAGGAGGAGGAGGAAGACGATGAACCTGTTGATGATACTCGATTCGTTTTTGGCAGTCTCTTATTCTCTCTCCGACCATCCAGAACAATGCGAGCAATTCCCCATTGATGAGTTGGGAAATATGATGACCTTGATGCAATTGATGCATCAGAAGATCAAGTTCGAGTTCTTGATTCTTCTTGATGAGTTTCTTTAGCATATCATGAGCTTTGGTGGTGCATTCCTTGAGATATGTCTCTTGATTCGTCATTTTCTTCTGGCGTTCGACTTCCGGAAGGCTGAGAAAGCGATGGTAGAGGTGTTGAGTGACGGAGAGAGATGGCCAGATGACAGGATGGTCCTCGTCGGGGCCATTGACGACGGCAAAGGCGAAAACGCCGCAGAGAGTGGTGAGTTCACTTACTTTCTTTAACAATCCGAGCCTTCGTTTCTTGAAACTGGCTTTTCTTGCATTATCGCTTGCAATCCAAACCAACTTCACTTTCTTCCTCGTCATCGAGGCTCTCTCTGTCTTTCTTGTTCTTCTTGTTCTTTCTGGACTCTGATTTTGAGGTGCAACAATGGAGTTTATTTATAAGCCTTGGGGTTAAACTTTTTATTTTTCTAAGTTTTTTTGTTCTCTTGGTAAATGAATTACTAGGGGCATTTTTGTCCTTTAGTAACTAGTGGTAATTAAAGAAGAAAAATACCCCACTGCATCCTGCATTCCACCTATCTTTCTGTCCCAATTGTCCAATCACAGTTTACCATATGATTAGAAAAGTTGTATCAGTATGAAAATTACTCAGATATATCTGGGTATATATCTATCTTTGTGCATCCACCAAATTATCTTATCATAATTTGTTACGTGATAAATTCTTTTTATATCTTCATTTAAATATTTTAATTCTTATTGTGTGTGATGAAAGTGAGATGCATAGAAATAGGATACATCCAAATATTAATCACCAAGTATTGCTCATTATGTTTTATTTCATGGAAAGTCATATTTAGGTTCAATGGATTGCATTTATCCTATTTCATCATTCCAAAATCACATAACAAAAAAAATCAAAAATATATTTTGGGAAAAAAAGTTTGTCACATCACAAACCGATGAACTATACAAAAATGTATACATCCTAAACCACATCCTTTTTATTAGTCTTACTTCACCATAGAAAATCAATAATTCAATTATATGAGTAATATTTGAGTGCAGCCACAACACTATACTTATCTCCATGCACACGTTGATACTCGAGTGAGTTTTACAAAAATGAGTACAACACGGGATGAATCCAAGTTTGTATATATGTATATATGAGAAGAGTTGATCGTGTGACAAACTATGATTTTTTTTTTTTTTTTTTGACAATATGTGGGGTAGGGGAGTCGAATCTCTCACTTTGAGGATAATAATACAAACACTATGCCAGTTGAAGCTATGTTCATTTTGGCAAACTATAGTTGGATGATAGAGCGAGCTACACAAAGTTGGCTATGAAAGTAAATTTTTCTTTAGGATAGATGAAAATTACAGTAAAAATATTAGGAGAAAACAAACACAATTTTCAAAGCCCAAAATCCAAAACAAACTAATTAATAACCAAAACCTAAATTTGATGTTTAATTATAAGCAAAATTTGTGTAGCCTATATAATTAAACTCCTTTAGAGAAATCATTAAATCTACCAAACCTTACTAGAAAAAAAAAAAAAAAAAAAAAGAAATAGAATATATCACAAAAGCTATAAATATTCAAACCATACAAAGTTTTTTTTAAAAAAAAAAAAGAACTTTAAACAATTTATTTTCGAAATAAAAATTCATATTTTTGTGAGTCAACATTCGAATTGTGATTGGTGAATGAAGATGAGTTGTCAAAAGGAAAATCTGGAATAGTGGGGGTAGTTATATAGCAATTAACCTAAAATTAAATACTACTTTATCATCTTAGTTGTCATTTTGACTAAAAAGAAAAAACTTTATTATTCCAAAAATATATATTTATATATTATATTAGGTGTGAAATGGGAATTACATGTAACCGTTAGAATTGATATTTGAGATGAACTGTTGCTTTTTCTTTAAGAAATATCTTCAAGAAATCACAGTTTCTAAATCATTAAAACAGTAAGTCATCACATAGTCATCACAGCTCGTTGGCCTCTTAACGGGTTATACGCCTCTTATCAAAATACCTCAAATAGTTCATTTACTAATGGAACTTTTATCAACAAAATCAGCATGACTAGCGAGAAAATCATCATGAGCGAGATCATCCCTATGAGCGAGATTTACCCTTCCCAGCGAGATTTGGCACTTTCCAGCGAGTTTTAATGCAAAACCAGCGAGATCCTGTGCAAACCAGCGAGATTCCCGTCCCTAGCGAGATCCACCTCTCGCTCTCGCTCGCTCGCGCTCTCGCTCCCTCTCGCTCCCTCTCGCTCCCTCTCGCTCTCCCTCGCTCTCGCTCTTGAGCTGCCTAAGCATCTTCCTAAGCAGCGGTCTGCTTATGCCCAGATCCTCTATGACAACTTCAAAAATTCATAACTCAAAATCCAGCCCTCTTCTGAAGAAACTTCCTTCTACAAAAATGTTTAGAATTGAGTTAGCAACATTACCTTAAAACTTCAGCTCAAAATTCCTCGTCGTTTAATCTGGAGATTCAAAACTTCATCATTGGCCCCAATTCAAGCAGCTGCCTGCTTGTTCAACAATTTCCAGTTCAACATTCAAAATTATATAACTCGATTTCCAGGCCTCATCTTAAAAAGTTTCATTCTACAAAGTTGTTTATAATTGAGTTAACAATATTATCTCAAATTTTTAGCTCAAAACGCTTCGTAAGTCGTCCTGGAGCTTCAATTCTTCACTTATGGCCTAGATTCACTTATCCTTTTTATTATTTATTATGTTTCCACACTATCATAGTTTATTTCCTCTACATTTTTTATAATGATTTGCATCTTTCTTTTTTTAAATACTGTTGAATTTTTAGTTGAATTTCAAAAACAAAATCAATTTTTTAGGAACTACTCTTTATAGTTTTCAAAATTTAGATCACAATGTATGAAACTGGGAGATGTAAGTAGTGTTTATAAGCTTAATTTTTAAAAATAAAAATAAAGTAGCCTTAATTTTTCATTTGTTTAAATATACGATATTTTCTCCTGATTTCTACAAATATGGAGTAGTATTTAAGGATAATATAATATTTCTCAATTTAATGATTGTTTATTTTTATAATTTTAAACTTTTTTGCAGAGTTACTTTTCAAAAGGTTTTGTACCATGGGTTAATGATTAGGTATTTTTGTGTAACTGTGTTTTATTATAATTCAAGTTTGATTAAAAAAAAAAAAAAGTCTCTTTTAAATTTTCGAATGAAACATTGATTGTTATGATTGTGAGTTCTAAAATTATTGTATTTTTTTTAATGCTAATAAAATCTTTGTTTGTTTGATTTTTTTTTTTTTTTTAATTTTTAACCTTAACAAAATCTTAGTTGTTTTTATTTTTAAAGTTTAACAAAATCTTAGTTCTTTTCAGTTGTAAATTTAATATTTTTTGAATTACTGCATAATTGTTATATGATAATGGTATTTTGGTCATTTAAAAATTTCGAATAATAATTTAAAAAATCATTTTACGATTTTCTAATTTTGATTTTTTTTTTTTTTTTTGCTATTTTTCAAAATGAATCTTCAAAATTTACTATTTCTTTTGTTGACCCAAATTTGAATTCCTTTTCTTTACCATCCATCACTTGATATAGTTTTTGATGTACTAAAGAAAAATAACATATATCCCTAAACTTTTTATGTGTTAGTCAATATACTCCTAAAATTTGTAGTTATATTAGTCAAAAGACTCAAAACCATAAGTTAATGATTGTATTAGTTTAGGCCTTTCATAATTTAGGATAATCTTTGCTCCAAACACATCCTGATTGTTACATACTAAAGATCAAGAGACAAAATTGTTACTTTTCATAAATATTCACGATTAAGAATATTTATTTTAACTTTTAAGAGTGTGAATGCTTTGAGTTGTTAGATTTTAAGGTTTCTATTTTTATCGATGTCACTTCTGGAAATCTGATTAAACATATTCTATTATAGTATGATGTCGTGTTCTGCATGTGACATCTGAATATCATGAAATCAACATTCTTATCGTATCTTTCAGAACTGACGTACTAGATATGTAATTTATGTCATTTTTGACTTGTTTAGAAGGTCAATTATGAAAATATCATATCATTATTGTCGATGGAAGTAATACATATGATCAACTATTTATGATATATTTCAATATTAATAAACATAGTAAGGATAATACATAGATAATCGTTAATTTTTTTTCTTAATAATTATTAAATTTTGTTTCATACCATTATTTTCTCTTTCAAATAAAGTAAAACATCATCCATCCAAAGATTTAATAAATATATATTTATATATATGATAATTTCAAATTATCCATATTATTATTTAAAAAGTTTAGCAGTTTAGTTGATAAAATATATGTATCACACGATATTTACCTAGAAAGAACGTAATGAAGGGTGTAAAATTGATATATCTACGAAAGTTTAGGATTTAAATTGATATAATTTTTGTTTAGAGTTTAATTTAGTGTTTTCTTTTCTAATTTAAAAAGAAAAATTGGTTTTTGTTTGGCATGCAATAAATAAATATGATATAGTTTGTTTTAATAATTATGATTGATTTTTAAAAGTTAGACAATTTAACAAATTTTATTATGGCATTCCATCTCAGAGAGTTTGCACCAATGGTACTTATTCGACCTAAATTCTTTTTATAAAAAAAATATGTTTTGTGAAGATTTGAAACGTCTCCTTCATTATTCTTTAAATGAACAACTACACGTGAAAAGTTGACTCCCATAGGTAAAGTGTAACACATAAATTTACTAAAAATATAAAGGCAATATGTATAGGTAAAGAGTTTCTCCTAATAACATTTTTTTTTTCATATATAGGATAAATTTATAAATGTAATAATTTAGTACTTGTATTTTAAAATTTGTAATGATGTCATCTGTATCTTGAACAATCGTTATGTATTTAAAAGTGTATAGACTAAGGGGCGTTTGGGGCAAAGAGTTGATTATTATAGTCCTAGGTTATTATAGTTAAGTTATAATAGTTTGTGTTTGGGGTATAGATTATATTAGCTTGGGTTATAATAGTATGTGTTTGAAGTGTAAACTATTTTAATTTGTGAAGGAAATAGTAAACACTGTAGCAATGAATAAAAAGATATGAATGTGAAATAGTAAAAGCCATAATAAATAGTAAATACTATAGAAAATGAGGGTTTAGAAATAATATTGACTGTAACTAATTGGGGAATACAAAATAGTATTTACTTTAGTAGTTATTATAATCTTAGGATAGTCTTCGCCCCAAACACATCATAAATTGTTACATACTAAAGATCAAGAGACTAAATTTTTACTTTCCATAAATATTCATGATTAAGAATATTTGTTTTAACTTTTAAGAGTGTGAATGCTTTGAGTTGTTAGTTTTTAGGGTTACTATTTTTATCGATGTCACTCCTGGAAATCTGATTAAACATATTCTATTAAAGTATGTCGTGTTCTGCATGTGACATCTGAATATCATGAAATCAATGTTCTTATTGTATCTTTCGAAACCGACGCACTAGATATGTAACTTACGTCATTTTTGACTTGTTTAGAAGGTCAATTATTAAAATATCATATCATTATTGTCAATGAATGTATTACATATGATCAACTATTTATCAATATTAATAAAGATAGTAAGGATAATATACAGATAATCATTAATTTTTTCTTAATAATTATTAAATTGTTTTCTCTTTCAAATAAAGTAAAACAACATCAATCTACAGATTTAATATATATATTTATATATATGATAGTTTCAAATTATCCATAATATTCTTTAAAAAGAATATTCCTCAAATGCTTTTGAAGAATAAGCCAAAAGAAGAATAATTAAATCCAAAATATTACAATACAACTCTCACAGTTTCACGTCTCACCAGTTTCCGGAATTGCATGCATGACAGGCCACGTGGTAGATTTTTAAATCTATACATATGTGTGTCAGGGCTGTTCATGAAACATGTGAGATCATGTTGTCTTTAATCTATTTTGGAGAAATTTTCATTTTAAATTATACCTATTTAAATCTTGAACTTTCATAAATTTATCGATTAATCATTTTTTTTAAGATTTGGTTTGAAAAATATTGTAAAAATTATATAATTCCGTTTTAAATTTATCTTCTAAATTATTATAAGTGAATCAATTATTTAGACCCTTTATTAAGATTACATTTGAAAATTGTCGATGCATTTTATTCTTATACGTGTATAGGCTTTTCGAGATGTTGAATTAATAAAATAGATGATTAAACTTGATGCATGGACACTCTTCAAAAGAAGTTTTAGTTGAGAGTCTAAATTGATTTGTTTATGCATGGACACTCTTCAAAAGACTGATTTGTTCTCATCGTTTTAAAAATTTGTTTCTGACCAACTTTTAAGCAAAATTTCAATTTTATTATTTATAGATTAAGATTTATTTTGTATATTTAGTATATTCCTTATGCAGTGAATATATATATCCTAAAATTTTAAATTGGTTAGTGCAATGCTATCATTTTTTTCTTTACATAATAGCACATATTTCTCCTATATTTAAAAAATAATCTTATATTTTTTCTTTGAAGAAAATTAGAGCAAAGAATATATAAATTTAAGTTTTCAACATATATGATATAACATCTAAGAGGCGTTTGGGACAATAAACTAGTTATTATAGTTATAGATTATTATAGTTGGATTATGATAGTTTGTCTTTGGGTATAGATTATTTTAGTTTAGGTTATAATAGTATGTGTCTGAGATGTAAACTATTTTAGTTTGAGAAGGAAATAGTAAATACTGTAGCAAATGATAAAAAAAATGATGAATGTAAAATAGTAAAAGTTGTAGTAAATAGTAAATACTGTAGCAAATGCGGGTTTTGAAATAGTGTTGATTGTAGTTAATTGGAGGTTTTGAATTAGTTTTCTTGTAGCAAGAGGTGGTTATTATATTTTGATGATAACCCTTGTCCTAAATGCTTCCTAAATAATTATAAAAAAATATAAATTTTGAAAATAGGTCTATTTAATTTAGGCATTATTATCCATCACGACAATTTACTATTATTTATCCAAAAAATTTAACATACTTTTTCATGTTCAAAATTAAAATTGAACAAATACTACTAATTTTCTTCATTTTACAATTGTTTTTTAGAACTACAATCACGAGAAATTATTTTAGAAGCTACAACTCCAAACTAAGCCTCAATATCTCTCTCTCTATATTTTTTATTTTTAATAAATTAGGTCTCATTTGGTAATCGTTTTGTTTTTTGGTTTTGGTTTTTTGACAATTAACATATTTCATCTTAATTTCTTACAATCATTTGCATCTTTCTCAAGTACAAAAATTGATTTTTTAGCAGAATTCTAAAAAGAAAAACAAGCTTTTCAAACTATTATTTTAATTTTCAAAATTCGGCTTGATTTTTGAAAACACAAGTAAAAAGTAGATAACAAATTAAAAAGTTAGAGGTGGAAGAACTATAGGCTTAATTTTTTTAAAAAAAAAAACTAAATGATTATCAAATGAGGTCTTAGTCATCAATTTTATTATGTAACAATTTAGTATATGTATTTTAACATTTGTCATAATGTAGTCTCTGCCCTGTACAATTGTTAAAAATTTGAAAGTGTATATGGACTAAATTGTTGCAAAATTAAAAATATAAAAATAAGTGTTTGTTATATATTAAAATCAAAAGAGACTAATACTTCATTTGGTAACCATTTGATTTTTTATTTTTAAAAATTAAGCCTAATTCTTCGTAATTTCTTTTCTACAATTGTTTGCATATTTCTTAGGTAAAGAGTTGAATTCTTAGTCAATTTAAAAAATAAATTAAAAATGATTTTTTTTTTAGTTTTCAAAACTTGGCTTGATTTTTAAAAATATTAGTAAAAAGTAAAAAACAAAGGCAAAAACAAAATATAGGCTTAATTTTAGAAAATCAAATAGTTACTAAACGGGACCTAAATCGTTAAAAGTTAATGACTAAAAATGTTTTTTCAACCTTTATGTTTTTAAGTTTAGATGGTTTAAGTCGTTGCTTTTTAGGGTTACTATTTTTATTGATGTCGCATGTGAAGACTCTAACCTGACATATTCTATAATAATATGATGTCTCGTTGTGCACGCGTCATTTGAATACCACAAAATCAATGATCTTATCATGTCATTCAAAACCAACGTACTAGATACGTAAGTTACGTCATTTTTGACTTGTTTAGATTTTCAATTATTGAAATACCATATCGTTCGTTATCAATCAAACGTAATACATAATTGTAATTATTAATAATATATTTTAATATTAATAGACATAGTAAAAATAACACATGGCTAACCAACAAATATTCTCAAATAATTACTAAATTTTGTTTTGTATCATTATTGTCTCTCTTTACTCCCAAAACAAGACGAGATATACCTCAAAATGAGATTAATTTAAAATATAAGTCATTCTCATTTTTTTAATAATATGTTTATAAGATTTCAAATATGTTCTATGGTTCAAATACCCATTATTATTCCTAAAAAAAATATACCCATTATTATTTAAAAAGAATATTCCTTAAATTCCAAGAATAAGCCAAAAGAGAATAATTATCCAAAATATTGCCACCCTCATGTACTCACGTTTCACCATCTTCTATAATTGCATGCATGCGAGACCATTGTGGGAGTTACAACAACAACAACAACAACAACAATAATAATAATAATAATAATAATAATAATAATAATAATAAAAACATTTATAATTTTATTAAAATAAACCTAGTTCATGCATTCGAAGCCGTTCTATTCTTCCATTCCAAATATTATAAAAAAATTGCGAGAGATCGAAAATCGAATTTTCGAATTCACTAAATAAGTATATATCAATAATATATGAAAAATCAGATATTTAAATTCTTATAAAAAGAGACAATTTAAACTTCACTCAATTAACTTAGACAAACTTGATACAGAATTATCTGGACAAATACTAAAATAGTGATCATATATTTTTTTTTTAATCTCTAAAAAATGCTTAAGTAGACTACTCAAATATTTCAATTAATCCACCCTTAAAAAAGAGAACTAGATTTTAACTACTCATAAGAAACTAACACATTATTCTATTTTCTTTAGACACTAGATCATAATTCATACCATGATAATATTTTTATATATAGAGAGAGAGAAAATTGGAGTAACCCTCAAATTCCTCCATTATTTAGAACTTAATTAAGAAGAAGCAATCATGGAGTAAAGTTGTTTTGCCATTCCTTACTTAGAAGATCATCTTCAACGTCTCCACCTTCATTATTCTGATTCTCATTTCCATTTCCATGTTGAATTTCATTTCCATTTCCATTTCCGTTGCTGCAGCTTATTTCACTTTCAAACAATCCTTGAAGCAACATCTCTACATCATCATTCACATCAATCCTTACACCACCACTGTCGCCGTAGTAGCAGGCATCGGAGTACAGACTCCCCATAGGGTCTCCACCATTGACGTCACCACCGATTCCAAAACCCGCTTGGTGAGTGAAATCCATATGACTAACAGTAGCCTCAACACCAACGCCATTAATGTCGTTCACAAGCTTCTCAATCTCACACATTCCAGAATTGTCATTTACCCCAAAATTCCACTCCGATAACAAAATGTTCTCATCGCCATCTCCTTCAACAATAATCGTTTCCGTTCCGCCTAATTCGCTGATTCCCACCATCAAATTTTCTCCATCCATCAAATCGCCCATATTCACTTCCGATTGAACAAACCCTAACTCCCCTGCCATATTGCTACTATTTCCCCCAATTTTATCATTCGAATTCATCACCATATCAATAAACCATTGATCCATCAAATTCCTTCCATTATCAACAAGATCCATCTCATTGCTCCCTATTTCAAGCAGAGGAGAGTTAGAAGGAACAAATTCAGTAGGAGGAGGAGGAAGACGATGAACCTGTTGATGATACTCGATTCGTTTTTGGCAGTCTCTTATTCTCTCTCCGACCATCCAGAACAATGCGAGCAATTCCCCATTGGTGAGTTGGGAAATATGATGACCTTGATGCAATTGATGCATCAGAAGATCGAGTTCGAGTTCTTGATTCTTCTTGATGAGTTTCTTTAGAGTGTGAATGCTTTGAGTTGTTAGATTTTAAGGTTTCTATTTTTATCGATGTCACTTCTGGAAATCTGATTAAACATATTCTATTATAGTATGATGTCGTGTTCTGCATGTGACATCTGAATATCATGAAATCAACATTCTTATCGTATCTTTCAGAACTGACGTACTAGATATGTAATTTATGTCATTTTTGACTTGTTTAGAAGGTCAATTATGAAAATATCATATCATTATTGTCGATGGAAGTAATACATATGATCAACTATTTATGATATATTTCAATATTAATAAACATAGTAAGGATAATACATAGATAATCGTTAATTTTTTTTCTTAATAATTATTAAATTTTGTTTCATACCATTATTTTCTCTTTCAAATAAAGTAAAACATCATCCATCCAAAGATTTAATAAATATATATTTATATATATGATAATTTCAAATTATCCATATTATTATTTAAAAAGTTTAGCAGTTTAGTTGATAAAATATATGTATCACACGATATTTACCTAGAAAGAACGTAATGAAGGGTGTAAAATTGATATATCTACGAAAGTTTAGGATTTAAATTGATATAATTTTTGTTTAGAGTTTAATTTAGTGTTTTCTTTTCTAATTTAAAAAGAAAAATTGGTTTTTGTTTGGCATGCAATAAATAAATATGATATAGTTTGTTTTAATAATTATGATTGATTTTTAAAAGTTAGACAATTTAACAAATTTTATTATGGCATTCCATCTCAGAGAGTTTGCACCAATGGTACTTATTCGACCTAAATTCTTTTTATAAAAAAAATATGTTTTGTGAAGATTTGAAACGTCTCCTTCATTATTCTTTAAATGAACAACTACACGTGAAAAGTTGACTCCCATAGGTAAAGTGTAACACATAAATTTACTAAAAATATAAAGGCAATATGTATAGGTAAAGAGTTTCTCCTAATAACATTTTTTTTTTTCATATATAGGATAAATTTATAAATGTAATAATTTAGTACTTGTATTTTAAAATTTGTAATGATGTCATCTGTATCTTGAACAATCGTTATGTATTTAAAAGTGTATAGACTAAGGGGCGTTTGGGGCAAAGAGTTGATTATTATAGTCCTAGGTTATTATAGTTAAGTTATAATAGTTTGTGTTTGGGGTATAGATTATATTAGCTTGGGTTATAATAGTATGTGTTTGAAGTGTAAACTATTTTAATTTGTGAAGGAAATAGTAAACACTGTAGCAATGAATAAAAAGATATGAATGTGAAATAGTAAAAGCCATAATAAATAGTAAATACTATAGAAAATGAGGGTTTAGAAATAATATTGACTGTAACTAATTGGGGAATACAAAATAGTATTTACTTTAGTAGTTATTATAATCTTAGGATAGTCTTCGCCCCAAACACATCATAAATTGTTACATACTAAAGATCAAGAGACTAAATTTTTACTTTCCATAAATATTCATGATTAAGAATATTTGTTTTAACTTTTAAGAGTGTGAATGCTTTGAGTTGTTAGTTTTTAGGGTTACTATTTTTATCGATGTCACTCCTGGAAATCTGATTAAACATATTCTATTAAAGTATGATGTCGTGTTCTGCATGCGACATCTGAATATCATGAAATCAATGTTCTTATTGTATCTTTCGAAACCGACGCACTAGATATGTAACTTACGTCATTTTTGACTTGTTTAGAAGGTCAATTATTAAAATATCATATCATTATTGTCAATGAATGTATTACATATGATCAACTATTTATCAATATTAATAAAGATAGTAAGGATAATATACAGATAATCATTAATTTTTTCTTAATAATTATTAAATTGTTTTCTCTTTCAAATAAAGTAAAACAACATCAATCTACAGATTTAATATATATATTTATATATATGATAGTTTCAAATTATCCATAATATTCTTTAAAAAGAATATTCCTCAAATGCTTTTGAAGAATAAGCCAAAAGAAGAATAATTAAATCCAAAATATTACAATACAACTCTCACAGTTTCACGTCTCACCAGTTTCCGGAATTGCATGCATGACAGGCCACGTGGTAGATTTTTAAATCTATACATATGTGTGTCAGGGCTGTTCATGAAACATGTGAGATCATGTTGTCTTTAATCTATTTTGGAGAAATTTTCATTTTAAATTATACCTATTTAAATCTTGAACTTTCATAAATTTATCGATTAATCAATTTTTTTTAAGATTTGGTTTGAAAAATATTGTAAAAATTATATAATTCCGTTTTAAATTTATCTTCTAAATTATTATAAGTGAATCAATTATTTAGACCCTTTATTAAGATTACATTTGAAAATTGTCGATGCATTTTATTCTTATACGTGTATAGGCTTTTCGAGATGATGAATTAATAAAATAGATGATTAAACTTGATGCATGGACACTCTTCAAAAGAAGTTTTAGTTGAGAGTCTAAATTGATTTGTCGTTCACAAACTTCTCAATCTCACACATTCCAGAATTGTCATTTACCCCAAAATTCCACTCCGATAACAAAATGTTCTCATCGCCATCTCCTTCAACAATAATCGTTTCCGTTCCGCCTAATTCGCTGATTCCCACCATCAAATTTTCTCCATTCATCAAATCGCCCATATTCACTTCCGATTGAACAAACCCTAACTCCCCTGCCATATTGCTACTATTTCCCCCAATTTTATCATTCGAATTCATCACCATATCAATAAACCATTGATCCATCAAATTCCTTCCATTGTCAACAAGATCCATCTCATTGCTCCCTATTTCAAGCAGAGGAGAGTTAGAAGGAACAAATTCAGTAGGAGGAGGAGGAAGACGATGAACCAGTTGATGATACTCGATTCGTTTTTGGCAGTCTCTTATTCTTTCTCCGACCATCCAGAACAATGTGAGCAATTCCCCATTGGTGAGTTGGGAAATATGATGACCTTGATGCAATTGATGCATCAGAAGATCGAGTTCGAGTTCTTGATTTTTCTTGATGAGTTTCTTTAGCATATCTTGAGCTTTGGTGGTGCATTCCTTGAGATATGTCTCTTGATTCGTCATCTAATCTTTTCTAATCTAAAATTAGGCAACCTATTTAAAAAGCTCACAACTCGAGTCCGAAACTAAAAGAAAAAAAAAAATAACAGACCAAACCCTAGACTAGAATCATCTAATCTCCATCTTCACATTTGAGTCCCCACAAAGTTCACAAAAATTTAAATAATTTGGATATGTTCAATAATAAGTTCTTCGTTTATCTTCATACTTCTCTCTCTAATATTCTTCTTCTTCTTCTTTACAATATGAGTCACTTTTCTATTGCATTTTATTAACTATTGTACTTCAACATCTTAGATGTTTTTTTTGTATTGTATTTCAGTGTTTGTATTCTATTTTGTGCTATTGTTATTAACTTGTATGCTAAATTTATCCCTATCCTAGATTTTTTTAAAGGAAAAAATGTATCTTCAACGTATCAGTATCCTTGTTTTTTAGAAATATATATATTAAAAAAATACTAGTCACTAGTCAGACACATATGTACTAACTAATACCGATCTTCAATTACACTTCCTTTAAACTGTTTCTTTGAGTGGCAGAGCAGCAGCATAATAGTCTTTTGGGAACTAACCGCTACCTGAAAGAAAACATTTGAAAACGTGAGCTAGAAGCCCAGTGAGTGACTTGATAAAACGTAAATCTCATGCTTAAACTGAAAGCTTGAAAACATAACACTGGGACTTAAAATATACCAAGCAAACGTGTACATAAAACCTTTTAAACCATTGTATCTGCAACTGAATCTTAGTTGAAAATGAACATTCCCTACTCTAATTCCCATCGTCAAGCCATGACCAGGTGAGACCTCTACTTCGACCTGTTCACGTTAAGCTATGGCTAGAAGAGATCCCTATGTCGATCTCTTTAAATATACTGATGGCATCTCAAGCAACATCCTTAAAACATAAACGTTGATAACAACTCTTAAACATCAATAATCATCATTAATCCCTAGTTGAGAACGAGCATACACTACTCTAGCTCCCAACGTCTATTATCGGCCAAGAGACCCATACCTCGGCCTCTCATTCAGACCCACCTACATACACATGGAGATTGCTATGTACCGTCAACACTGTAGGTACATGTCACACCCCATCCCAGATCACCCTCTTAGCCTAGAGAAGGGCGTGACTGCAGCAGTTATCAACCTTTAGGCTGACACTTACTGCCTAAAAACTCTTGCAGAATAACTCTGATACCAAATACAAATTATATGCAACGGGACGGCTGTAGGCCCACAATTTATTAACTTAGAAACTTAATATGTTTAGAGTATTTACAACATTAGATTTACAAATCCCAAAACCCACAAACCCTAGTCCCTATATGAACAATAGTAACATGTGTACAATATTAACAGTAACCACCTAGCAAACGTTTACAAGTCTTTTGGTCCTTTAGTGGCAGAGCAGATATTGAGCTGTCTTCAGAGAATTTGACCACTACCTGTGGGGGGGAAAAACAAAAACATTTGAAAAGGGGTGAGCTTACGCCCAGTGAGTGACCAAGAAAACATAGTAAATTCTCATGCATAATTTCAGAAAATAGTTTTATCTGAAATATAAACTTTTGCAGCATAAATATTTTCCAAGCGTAATGTATATAAAACAGTTTTAAACATAAAACAGTAAAATCATTTCTCAAATCAAAGTACTGTATATCTGGTAAAATAATTCCAACACCAACTACTAGTCCAGAGAGAACCCTTTTGCTCAATCTCTGACTTTATTCACTTGTGGCCACACTAAGTACCTTCACACATTAGGTACTATTGCTCAGATACCTTCTCCTTGTACTTCAGTATCGAGCTACTAGGATACCTTCTCCAACGTACTTCAGTATCCCGTTGGCTTGGTACCTTCTCAAACGTACTTCAATACCAATAGATACCTTCTCCTTGTACTTCAGTATCTAGTTGAGTGGATGCCTTCTCCTTGTACTTCAACATCGCATTTTACCAAAACTATTTATAAACAACTTTTCTATTTAAAGCATGTATAGTATAACATATATACAACATGGCTCTAAAGATGGTAACGCATGCTGGATAAAATCAGTACATATACATATGTAAATAGTTTTTCTACAATATGTATGTGTTCAAATCACAATTCAAACTTGCTTAGAAACCACTTTAGAAAACTAGTAGGCATGAGAATTATTTTCGCAAACATGCTTTCTGTAAAACGTTTGTAATCAAAACAGTTTAAAAACATTTTAGTTCGAAAACATTTTAGCCACTCACCTCGAACTCTTAGGAACTTTTAACTCTAGTAGCTCCTCGGGTCCCTTTTTCACCCCTAGACCCCTAGAATCCAGATTCAAATTAAAACTTAGATTACTTATAGTTCCGAAACTTATTTGAAAATACCTCCATCTACAAGTGTATTCTAAAATGACTTAGGAATCTTACCCTAAAGTTTCAGCTTAGAATTTCTCATGGTTTGGCCGTAATCTCAAAATCTTCGAGACTGGCTCAGACTGATCCGACAGTCTGACCCTTCTGCCTTCTTCTCAACCTCCAGCCCAGTTCCTTTGAGCCTTTTCCTTCGAAAGCCCTACTCTGAAAACTAGACTTCCAGAGTTTTCAGATGGTTTTGGAATCACTCCAAACGCACGAGTATATTGGAAGATCTCCTCGTCCAAAGTTGACACATTCCTTTAAACCCTCACTGCCTTCTACTTTCTCTACGAAATTTATGATTTTTGTGTGATTTGAAAATTAAATCCCAACTCCCTATTTATCGGCGTTCAAATTGCTCGTGGGATTGACAGCACCTACTTGGCTGCATGACCAAATGTTTAATCCTCCCTTTATCAACGTAAGTTGACTTCACCTTGGTTCAATGTGTTCTTCCCAAATGCATCCAATACAATTTCTTAGGGTTTAAGAATTTCTCTTAATCGGACACCTAGATTTTAATTGATGTTTGCCCTTACGTCTTCAAGCTTTGTTTATATTCAAATTAGGATTTTTACATGCATAATCCACCCCAACGCGTCCAAATACATAGGTGAGGCGTGGGCGTGACGTTCGAATCGGACAAAGCAAGGCTAACAAATAGGCACTCTCGCTCTTTCCGCTCTCGGCAGTGTCGATCTTTCCCGTTTTCTCACTGGTCTCGCTCTCTTCACTCTCGCTCTCTCTAGCAATCTCGTTGGTTAGCTCTCTCCAATCTCGTTGGTCTCACTCTCTCCACTCTCGCTCTCTCCAGCTTTCTCGCTTCTCTCGCTCTCTCCCATCTTCTATCCAATCTCGCTCTCTCCCATTTCCTCTCCAATCTCGCTGGTCCCAATCTCAATGATCTCACTCTCAACGATCTCGCTCTTAGCTACTGCGATCATTGTTCTCCGTACACGTTTGCTCACCACTTTATGATACTTTTACACGGATTTTCCAATTTTTTCCAAAGTAATTTCCCATATTTTTCGCATTTCACATAAATTCCATTTTTTCCTCAGTCCTTCAGCCATAACGCATTTCACATAACTTCTCTATATTTAGCCGAAATTTCACAAACTCAATTTCCATATTATTCCACACTAGTTCAACCTACTTATTATTTTTCCCCAACTTTCCCAACTCAATTCCATATTTTTTTTTCTTTTCAAATCCCCATTCTTTCTTCACCATTTCATACTAACTTTCTCATCAATCTACTCAACTTATTTATACAAATTTAAATAGGGACACACAATTAAGTGGAAAATTAAGACAATTTAAATAAGAAAACACACTTAAGTGTAAAATTGGGATTCGGGGTTCACAGTACATTTATTCAGATACCTTCCTTACCTTCAGTATCCCTATACATTATGTTTAGAAATACCAACGTATGTACTTTTGCAACCTTAGGTATTTAAAACATAGTACGTCAAGCTTCATTCAACCTTACCTTTAACCCTAACGCATGTTTCATACTTTGTGAAATAAGTTGGCATAAAACATATTGAACTAGCATGTAAAACCACTAGCATGCATTAGACATAGAAAACATACTTGGAAAACTCATATATTAGTAAACATCACGCGTTGATAAACATTCATAAGCATTAGAATTTCAAACTATCCTTCTAGTCTAGAAAAATATACGACTGCCTTTATCCTTAGTTGAGAGTGAACTACTAGTTTTAACCCTCAACGTCAACCTTAGTCGGGGAGAACCCCTTTCGCTCAGTCCCTCGACGTTATATTACCTACGTGCACATGATTATAACTGAGTACCATCGTACCTTATGTACCTGACTAGGATACCTTCACATTGTCCTTCAGTATCCTCAGGTACTTGACTAGGATACATTCTCATTGTCCTTCAGTATTCTCAGGTACTTGACTAGGATACCTTCTCATTGTCCTTCAGTATCCTTAGGCACTTCTGCTCAGATACCTTTTCAAAGGTCCTTCAGTATCGAGCTGCTAAGATACCTTCTCAAATGTCCTTCGGTATCAAGTTGGTCCGGTACCTTCTCGAATGTCCTTCGGTACCTAGTTGGTCAGATACCTTCTCGAATGTCCTTCGGTATCTGGTTGGGCGGATACCTTCTCAAATGTCCTTCGGTATTTAGTTGGGCATACCTTCTCAAATGTCCTTCGGTATTGCGTTTTAAGTAAAACTACTCATTAACATTTAGTTGAACACTAAGGCTTAGTGCTCAAATCATCATACTAGTTCATCATAAAAAATGGAGTTACTTAAACATGCTGAAAGTATTTGGACAAAATAACATATTTAAATCATATCAATTCCATGGAAAACATGCTTTACTTAGCATGAGAAACAGTTTCACAAACACGTTGCTTGGCATTTCATTTAAACACTTAGCATGAGAAATATCTTCAAGAAATCACAGTTTCTAAATCATTAAAACAGTAAGTCATCACATAGTCACTCACAGCTCGTTGGCCTCTTAACGGGTTATACGCCTCTTCTAGCTCTTCTTTGATTGAAAGAACATAATTCCCAGTTAAACTACTTAGAATTCTTAGCAAAATACCTCAAATAGTTCATTTACTAATGGAACTTTTATCAACAAAATCAGCATGACTAGCGAGAAAATCATCATGAGCGAGATCATCCCTATGAGCGAGATTTACCATTCCTAGCGAGATTTATCATTCCCAGCGAGATTTGGCACTTTCCAGTGAGAATTAACGCAAAACCAGCTAGATTTACCATTCTTTTCTTTGTTTTTATGTGAAAAAATTATCATTATTTTAAAATCTTTTTTTCTTTTTCTCTTTTTCTTTTGTTCTTATTGCCATTAATCTTTTATAATTTTAAGGCTATGAGTACCAAAGGTTAAAAATATCTTCTCTTCTTTAGTGATGAAATGTACCGAGATTTGTAATATGATTTCTTTCCTTTCGTGAATTTCGAGGCAGGTATTTTATCTCAATTAAACGATAGTGAATATTATGAAAGTAATAATTTAATTGCTAAATTTTAGTGGGTAATGTATTTAAGGGTAATTGTTTTAAATGGTAAAACTCTTGAAAATATTTTTAGTATAACAAAATATTACTGTCTATCAGTGATAGATCGCGATAGACATCTATCAATGGACGACAGATCACGATGGACATCAATCTCGTGATCTATCACTGATAGATAGTAACGAGTTGTTATATTTGTAAATAAGTTGGTTCATTTTCCTTTATTTGAAAACACCTCATGATTTTGTCTCTATATTTTTTGTTTTATAATAATTTAGTACTTGTATTTTGAAATTTGTAATGATGTCATCTGTATCTTGAACAATCGTTATGTATTTAAAAGTGTATAGACTAAGTGGCGTTTGGGGCAAAGAGTTGATTATTATAGTCCTAGGTTATTATAGTTAAGTTATAATAGTTTGTGTTTGGGGTATAGATTATATTAGCTTGATTTATAATAGTATGTGTTTGAAGTGTAAACTATTTTAATTTGTGAAAGAAATAGTAAACACTGTAGCAATGAATAAAAAGCTATGAATGTGAAATAGTAAAAGCCATAATAAATAGTAAATACTATAGAAAATGAGGGTTTAGAAATAATATTGACTGTAACTAATTGGGGAATACAAAATAGTATTTACTTTAGTAGTTATTATAATCTTAGGATAGTCTTCGCCCCAAACACACTATAAATTGTTACATACTAAAGATCAAGAGACTAAATTTTTACTTTCCATAAATATTCATGATTAAGAATATTTGTTTTAACTTTTAAGAGTGTGAATGCTTTGAGTTGTTAGCTTTTCAGGTTACTATTTTTATCGATGTCACTTCTGGAGATCTAATTAAACATATTCTATGATGTCGTGTTCTGCATGTGACATCTGAATATCATGAAATCAATGTTCTTATCGTATCTTTTGAAACCGACGCACTAGATATGTAACTTACGTCATTTTTGACTTGTTTAGAAGGTCAATTATTAAAATATCATATCATTATTGTCAATGAAAGTATTACATATGATCAACTATTTATCAATATTAATAAACATAGAAGGATAATATACAGATAATCATTAATTTTCTCTTAATAATTATTAAATTGTTATCTCTTTCAAATAAAGTAAAACAACATGACGGGATGGTCCTCGTCGGGGCCATTGACGACGGCAAAGGCGAAAACGCCGCAGAGAGTGGTGAGTTCACTTACTTTCTTTAACAATCCGAGCCTTCGTTTCTTGAAACTAGCTTTTCTTGCATTATCGCTTGCAATCCAAACCAACTTCACTTTCTTCCTCGTCATCGAGGCTCTCTCTGTCTTTCTTGTTCTTCTTGTTCTTTCTGGACTCTGATTTTAAGGTGCAACAATGGAGTTTATTTATAAGCCTTGGGGTTAAACTTTTTATTTTTATTTTTCTTTTTCTAAGTTTTTTTTTATTGTCTTGGTAAATGAATTACTAGGGGCATTTTTGTCCTTTAGTAACTAGTGGTAATTAAAGATGAAAAATACCCCACTGCATCCTGCACTCCACCTATCTTTCTGTAGCCACCCAATAGTCCAATCACAGTTTACCATATGATTAGAAAAGTTGTATCAGTATGAAAATTATTCAGATATTTCTGGGTCTATATCTATCTTTGTGCTTCCACCAAATTATCTTATCATAATTTGTTACGTGATAAATTCTTTTTATATCTTTATTTAAATATTTTAATTCTTATTGTGTGCGATGAAAGTGAGATGCATAGAAATAGGATACATCCAAATCTTAATCACCAAGTATTGCTCATTATGTTTTATTTCATGGAAAGTCATATTTAGGTTCAATGGATTGCATTTATCCTATTTCAACATTTCAAAATCACAAAACAAAAAAAATCAAAAATATATTTTGGGAAAAAAAAGTTTGTCACATCACAAACCGATGAACCATACAAAAATGTATACATCCTAAACCACATCCTTTTTATTAGTCTTACTTCATCATAGAAAATAAATAATTCAATATAGATATATGAGTAATATTTGAGTGCAGCCACAAGACTATACTCATCTCCATGCACACGTTGATACTTGAGTGAGTTTTACAAAATTGAGTACAACACGGGATGCACCCAAGTTTGTATATATGTATATATGAGAAGAGTTGATCGTGTGGCAAACTATTTTTTTTTTTTTTTTTGACAATATGTGGGGTAGGGCAGTCGAATCTCTCACTTTGAGGATAATAATACAAACACTTTGCAAGTTGAAGCTATGTTCATTTTGACAAATTATAGTCAGACGATAAAGTGAGCTACACAAAGTTGGCTATGGATGCAAATTTTTCTTAAGGATGGATGAAAAGTACTGTAAAAAGATTAGAAGAAAACAAACACAATTTTCAAAGCCCAAAATCCAAAACAAACTAATTATTAACCAAAACCTAAATTTGATGTTTAATTATAAGCAAAATTTGTGTAGCCTATATAATTAAACTCCTTTAGAGAAATCATTAAATCTACCAAACCTTACTTGAAAAAAAAAAAAAGAAAAAGAAATAGAATATATCACAAAAGCTATACAAAATTCAAACCCTACAAAGTTATAAAAAAAAAAAAAAAAAGAACTTTAAACAATTTATTTTCGAAATAAAAATTCATATTTTTGTCAGTCAACATTGGAATTGTGATTGGTGAATGAAGATGAGTTGTCAAAAGGTAAATCTGGAATAGTAGGGGTAGTTATATAGCAATTAACCCAAAATTAAATATTACTATATCATTATGAGTTGTCATTTTGACTAAAAACGAACTTTATTATTATTTATTATGCCAAAAATATATATTTATATATTATATTAGGTGTGAAATGGGAATTACGGTTAAGTTTGCATTGATATTTGAGACAATTGGTTGAACTATTGCTTTTTTCTTTTCTTTGTTTTTATGTGAAAAAATTATTATTATTTTTAATTTTTTTTTTATTATCTATTATTACATTTTCTTTTTCTCTTTTTCTTTTGTTCTTACTGCCATTAATCTTTTATAATTTTAAGGCTATGAGTACCAAAGGTTAAAATATCTTCTCTTCTTTAGTGATGAAATGTACCGAGATTTGTAATATGATTTCTTTCCTTTCGTGAATTTCGAGGCAGGTATTTTATCTCAATTAAACGATAGTGAATATTATGAAAGTAATAATTTAATTCTTAAATTTTAGTGGGTAATGTATTTAAGGGTAATTGTTTTAAATGGTAAAACTCTTGAAAATATTTTTAGTATAACAAAATATTACTGTCTATTAGTGATAGATCGCGATAGACATCTATCAATGGACGACAGATCACGATGGACATCAATCTCGTGACCTATCACTGATAGATAGTAACGAGTTGTTTATATTTGTAAATAAGTTGGTTCATTTTCCTTTATTGGAAAACACCTCATGATTTTGTCTCTATATTTTTGTTTTATAATAATTTAGTACTTGTATTTTGAAATTTGTAATGATGTCATCTGTATCTTGAACAATCGTTATGTATTTAAAAGTGTATAGACTAAGGGGCGTTTGGGGCAAAGAGTTGATTATTATAGTCCTAGGTTATTATAGTTAAGTTATAATAGTTTGTGTTTGGGGTATAGATTATATTAGCTTGATTTATAATAGTATGTGTTTGAAGTGTAAACTATTTTAATTTGTGAAAGAAATAGTAAACACTGTAGCAATGAATAAAAAGCTATGAATGTGAAATAGTAAAAGCCATAATAAATAGTAAATACTATAGAAAATGAGGGTTTAGAAATAATATTGACTGTAACTAATTGGGGAATACAAAATAGTATTTACTTTAGTAGTTATTATAATCTTAGGATAGTCTTCGCCCCAAACACACTATAAATTGTTACATACTAAAGATCAAGAGACTAAATTTTTACTTTCCATAAATATTCATGATTAAGAATATTTGTTTTAACTTTTAAGAGTGTGAATGCTTTGAGTTGTTAGCTTTTCAGGTTACTATTTTTATCGATGTCACTTCTGGAGATCTAATTAAACATATTCTATGATGTCGTGTTCTGCATGTGACATCTGAATATCATGAAATCAATGTTCTTATCGTATCTTTTGAAACCGACGCACTAGATATGTAACTTACGTCATTTTTGACTTGTTTAGAAGGTCAATTATTAAAATATCATATCATTATTGTCAATGAAAGTATTACATATGATCAACTATTTATCAATATTAATAAACATAGAAGGATAATATACAGATAATCATTAATTTTTTCTTAATAATTATTAAATTGTTATCTCTTTCAAATAAAGTAAAACAACATGACGGGATGGTCCTCGTCGGGGCCATTGACGACGGCAAAGGCGAAAACGCCGCAGAGAGTGGTGAGTTCACTTACTTTCTTTAACAATCCGAGCCTTCGTTTCTTGAAACTGGCTTTTCTTGCATTATCGCTTGCAATCCAAACCAACTTCACTTTCTTCCTCGTCATCGAGGCTCTCTCTGTCTTTCTTGTTCTTCTTGTTCTTTCTGGACTCTGATTTTAAGGTGCAACAATGGAGTTTATTTATAAGCCTTGGGGTTAAACTTTTTATTTTTATTTTTCTTTTTCTAAGTTTTTTTTTATTCTCTTGGAAAATGAATTACTAGGGGCATTTTTGTCCTTTAGTAACTAGTGGTAATTAAAGATGAAAAATACCCCACTGCATCCTGCACTCCACCTATCTTTCTGTAGCCACCCAATAGTCCAATCACAGTTTACCATATGATTAGAAAAGTTGTATCAGTATGAAAATTATTCAGATATTTCTGGGTCTATATCTATCTTTGTGCTTCCACCAAATTATCTTATCATAATTTGTTACGTGATAAATTCTTTTTATATCTTTATTTAAATATTTTAATTCTTATTGTGTGCGATGAAAGTGAGATGCATAGAAATAGGATACATCCAAATATTAATCACCAAGTATTGCTCATTATGTTTTATTTCATGGAAAGTCATATTTAGGTTCAATGGATTGCATTTATCCTATTTCAACATTTCAAAATCACAAAACAAAAAAAATCAAAAATATATTTTGGGAAAAAAAAGTTTGTCACATCACAAACCGATGAACCATACAAAAATGTATACATCCTAAACCACATCCTTTTTATTAGTCTTACTTCATCATAGAAAATAAATAATTCAATATAGATATATGAGTAATATTTGAGTGCAGCCACAAGACTATACTCATCTCCATGCACACGTTGATACTTGAGTGAGTTTTACAAAAATGAGTACAACACGGGATGCACCCAAGTTTGTATATATGTATATATGAGAAGAGTTGATCGTGTGACAAACTATTTTTTTTTTTTTTTGACAATATGTTGTGTAGGGGAGTCGAATCTCTCACTTTGAGGATAATAATACAAACACTTTGCAAGTTGAAGCTATGTTCATTTTGACAAATTATAGTCAGACGATAAAGTGAGCTACACAAAGTTGGCTATGGATGCAAATTTTTCTTAAGGATGGATGAAAAGTACTGTAAAAATATTAGAAGAAAACAAACACAATTTTCAAAGCCCAAAATCCAAAACAAACTAATTATTAACCAAAACCTAAATTTCATGTTTAATTATAAGCAAAATTTGTGTAGCCTATATAATTAAACTCCTTTAGACAAATCATGAAATCTACCAAACCTTACTTGAAAAAAAAAAAGAAAAAGAAAAATAAATAGAATATATCACAAAAGCTATACAAAATTCAAACCCTACAAAGTTATAAAAAAAAAAAAAGAAAGAAATTTAAACAATTTATTTTCGAAATAAAAATTCATATTTTTGTCAGTCAACATTGGAATTGTGATTGGTGAATGAAGATGAGTTGTCAAAAGGAAAATCTGGAATAGTAGGGGTAGTTATATAGCAATTAACCCAAAATTAAATATTACTATATCATTATGAGTTGTCATTTTGACTAAAAACGAACTTTATTATTATTTATTATGCCAAAAATATATATTTATATATTATATTAGGTGTGAAATGGGAATTACGGTTAAGTTTGCATTGATATTTGAGACAATATTATTTGAACTATTGCTTTTTTCTTTTCTTTGTTTTTATGTGAAAAAATTATCATTATTTTTAATTTTTTTATAATCTATTATTACATTTTCTTTTTCTCTTTTTCTTTTGTTCTTATTGCCATTAATCTTTTATAATTTTAAGGCTATGAGTACTAAAGGTTAAAATATCTTCTCTTCTTTAGTGATGAAATGTACCGAGATTTGTAATATGATTTCTTTCCTTTCGTGAATTTCGAGGCAGGTATTTTATCTCAATTAAACGATAGTGAATATTTGAAAGTAATAATTTAATTGCTAAATTTTAGTGGGTAATGTATTTAAGGGTAATTGTTTTAAATGGTAAAACTCTTGAAAATATTTTTAGTATAACAAAATATTACTGTCTATCAGTGATAGATCGCGATAGACATCTATCAATGGACGACAGATCACGATGGACATCAATCTCGTGATCTATCACTGATAGATAGTAACGAGTTGTTATATTTGTAAATAAGTTGGTTCATTTTCCTTTATTTGAAAACACCTCATGATTTTGTCTCTATATTTTTTGTTTTATAATAATTTAGTACTTGTATTTTGAAATTTGTAATGATGTCATCTGTATCTTGAACAATCGTTATGTATTTAAAAGTGTATAGACTAAGGGGCGTTTGGGGCAAAGAGTTGATTATTATAGTCCTAGGTTATTATAGTTAAGTTATAATAGTTTGTGTTTGGGGTATAGATTATATTAGCTTGATTTATAATAGTATGTGTTTGAAGTGTAAACTATTTTAATTTGTGAAAGAAATAGTAAACACTGTAGCAATGAATAAAAAGCTATGAATGTGAAATAGTAAAAGCCATAATAAATAGTAAATACTATAGAAAATGAGGGTTTAGAAATAATATTGACTGTAACTAATTGGGGAATACAAAATAGTATTTACTTTAGTAGTTATTATAATCTTAGGATAGTCTTCGCCCCAAACACACTATAAATTGTTACATACTAAAGATCAAGAGACTAAATTTTTACTTTCCATAAATATTCATGATTAAGAATATTTGTTTTAACTTTTAAGAGTGTGAATGCTTTGAGTTGTTAGTTTTTAGGGTTACTATTTTTATCGATGTCACTCCTGGAAATCTGATTAAACATATTCTATTACAGTATGATGTCGTGTTCTGGATGTGACATCTGAATATCATGAAATCAATGTTCTTATTTTATCTTTCGAAACCGACGCACTAGATATGTAACTTACGTCATTTTTGACTTGTTTAGAAGGTCAATTATTAAAATATCATATTATTATTGTCAATGAAAGTATTACATATGATCAACTATTTATCAATATTAATAAAGATTGTAAGGATAATATACAGATAATCATTAATTTTTTCTTAATAATTATTAAATTGTTTTCTCTTTCAAATAAAGTAAAACAACATCAATCTACAGATTTAATATATATATTTATATATATGATCATTTCAAATTATCCATAATATTATTTAAAAAGAAATATTCCTCAAATACTTTTGAAGAATAAGCCAAAAGAAGAATAATTAAATCCAAAATATTACAATACAACTCTCACAGTTTCACGTCTCACTAGTTTCCGGAATTGCATGCATGACAGGCCACATGGAAGATTTTTAAATCTATACATATGTGTGTCAGGGCTATTCATGAAACATGTTTGATCATGTTGTCTTTAATCTATTTTGGAGAAATTTTCATTTTAAATTATACCTATTTAAATCTTGAACTTTCATAAATTTATCGATTAATCATATTTTTTAAGATTTGGTTTGAAAAATATTGTAAAAATTATATAATTCCGTTTTAAATTTATCTTCTAAATTATTATAAGTGAATCAATTATTAAGACCCTTTATTAAGATTACATTTGAAAATTGTCGATGCATTTTATTCTTATAGGTGTATAGGCTTTTCAAGATGTTGTATTAATAAAATAGATGATTAAACTTGATGCATGGACTGGTCCTCGTCGGGGCCATTGACGACGGCAAAGGAGAAAACGCCGCAGAGAGTGGTGAGTTCATTTACTTTCTTTAACAATCTGAGCCTTCGTTTCTTGAAACTGGCTTTTCTTGCATTATCGCTTGCAATCCAAACCAACTTCACTTTCTTCCTCGTCATCAAGGCTCTCTCTGTCTTTCTTGTTCTTCTTGTTCTTTCTGGACTCTGTTTTTAAGGTGCAACAATGGAGTTTATTTATAAGCCTTGGGGTTAAACTTTTTATTTTTATTTATCTTTTTCTAAGTTTTTTTATTCTCTTGGTAAACAAATTACTAGAGGCATTTTTGTCATTTAGTAACTAGTGGTAATTAAAGATGAAAAATACCCCACTGCATCCTGCATTCCACCTATCTTTCTGACCCAATAGTCCAATCACAGTTTACCATATGATTAGAAAAGTTGTATCAGTATGAAAATTACTCAGATATATCTGGGTCTATATCTATCTTTGTGCATCCACCAAATTATCTTATCATAATTTGTTACGTGATAAATTCTTTTTATATCTTTATTTAAATATTTTAATTCTTATTGTGTGTGATGAAAGTAAGATGCATAGAAATAGGATACATCCAAATATTAATCACCAAGTATTGCTCATTATATTTTATTTCATGGAAAGTCATATTTAGGTTCAATGGATTGCATTTATCCTATTTCATCATTCCAAAATCACATAACAAAAAAATAAAAAAATAAAAAATATATATTGGGAAAAAAAGTTTGTCACATCACAAACCGATGAACTATACAAAAATGTATACATCCTAAACCACATCCTATTTATTACTCTTACTTCACCATAGAAAATAAATAATTCAATTATATGAGTAATATTTGAGTGCAGCCACAACACTATACTTATCTCCATGCACACGTTGATACTCGAGTGAGTTTTACAAAAATGAGTACAACACGGGATGCATCCAAGTTTGTATATACATATATATGAGAAGAGTTGATCGTGTGACAAACTATGATTTTTTTTTTTTTGACAATATGTGGGGCAGGGGAGTCGAATCTCTCACTTTGAGGATAATAATACAAACACTATGCCAGTTGAAGCTATGTTCATTTTGGCAAACTATAGTTGGATGATAGAGTGAGCTACACAAAGTTGGCTATGAATGTAAATTTTTCTTTAAGATAAATGAAAATTACTGTAAAAAGATTAGGAGAAAACAAACACAATTTTCAAAGCCCAAAATCCAAAACAAACTAATTAATAACCAAAACCTAAATTTGATGTTTAATTATAAGCAAAATTTGTGTAGCCTATATAATTAAACTCCTTTAGAGAAATCATTAAATCTACCAAACCTTACTTGTAAAAAAAATAAAGAAAAAGAAATAGAATATATCACAAAAGCTATAAATATTCAAACCATACAAAGTTTAAAAAAAATATATTTATTTTTTAACTTTTAAGAATATTTATTACTTTTAAGAATATTTATTTTAACTTTTAAGAGTGTGAATGCTTTGAGTTGTTAGATTTTAAGGTTTCTATTTTTATTGATGTCACTTCTGGAAATCTGATTAAACATATTCTATTATAGTATGATGTCGTGTTCTGCATAAGACATCTGAATATCATGAAATCAACATTCTTATCGTATCTTTCAGAACTAACGTACTAGATATGTAATTTATGTCATTTTTGACTTTATTAGAAGGTCAATTATGAAAATATCATATCATTATTGTCGATGGAAGTAATACATATGATCAACTATTTATGATATATTTCAACATTAATAAACATAGTAAGGATAATACATAGATAATCGTTAATTTTTTTCTTAATAATTATTAAATTTTGTTTCATACCATTATTTTCTCTTTCAAATAAAGTAAAACATCATCAATCCACAGATTTAGTAAATATATATTTATATATATGATAATTTCAAATTATCCATATTATTATTTAAAAAGAATAATCCTCAAATTCTTTTGAAGAATAAGCCAAAAGAAGAATAATTAAATCCAAAATATTACAACTCTCACAGTCTCACGTCTCACCGGTTTCCGGAAATGTATGCATGACAGACCACGTGGAAGATTTTTAAATCTATACATATGTGCGTGAGGCTAGCTATTCAAGAAAAATGTGAAATCATGTTGTCTATAATCCATTTTTGAGAAATTTTCATTTTACATCCCTTAAATTATACCTATTTAAATCTTGAATTTTATAAATTTACCGATTAATCGTCTCTTTTTAGATTTGATTTAAAAAATATTGTAAGAATTATATAATTTTTTTTAAAAAATTTATCTTTTAAATTATTATAAGTGAATCAATTATTTAACTCTTTATTAAGATTACATTTGAAAATTGTCGATGCATCATTATTATACGTGTGTAGACTTTTCGAGATGTTGAATTAATAAAATAGATGATTAAACTTGATGTATGGACACTTTTCAAAAGAAGTTTTAGATGAGAGTCTAAATTGATTTGTTTATGAAAGTTTAGGAGTTTAGTTGATAAAATTATATGTATCACACGATATTTACCTAGAAAGAACGTAATGAAGGGTGTAAAATTGATATATCTACGAAAATTTAGGATTTAAATTGATATAATTTTTGTTTAGAGTTTAATTTAGTGTTTTCTTTTCTAATTTAAAAAGAAAAATTGGTTTTTGTTTGGCATGCAATAAATAAATATGATATAGTTTGTTTTAATAATTATCATTGATTTTTAAAAGTTAGACAATTTAACAAATTTTATTATGGCATTCCATCTCAGAGAGTTTGCACCAATGGTACTTATTCGACCTAAATTCTTTTTATAAAAAAAGTATGTTTTGTGAAGATTTGAAACGTCTTCTTCATTATTCTTTAAATGAACAACTACACGTGAAAAGTTGACTCCCATAGGTAAAGTGTAACACATAAATTTACTAAAAATATAAAGGCAATATGTATAGGTAAAGAGTTTCTCCTAATAACATTTTTTTTCATATATAGGATAAATTTATAAATGTAATATATGAATGGATATTAACACGACACTAATGAATCAATATATCTTCTAGGCATAACAAACTTTGAGACCCATTCATTATAACAAAAAATAAAATATAAAGTTTCTAACTCAACAAAAATTTATCTCAAACATTATTTTAGCTTTCTCAAACTTCATCATAAAAACAAATAAGTGAGGAAAAAAGTCTTAAAACGTGCTTTAACACCTAATGAAAATTATTTTTTTCTTAAATAATAAACACTTTAAAAAAAAAATTCAAATCATTCTAATTCTTTAACTCCTTGATTTGATTATGGGTCTTAACAAATTGATCATATTCATTCATATGTATTTTCATAATCTATTGACTTTGCCCTACTTTTTATTATTTATTTATTTCCTCTAATTTAGTTGTTTCTTACATGCATGTATTTCCTCTCATTCTCAATACCCTATACCTTTTTCAACCATAACAAATTTTTAAAAAACCATTTATTATTTTTCAAAATTTTGCTTAGTTTTTTTTAAAAAGAAAATTATTTCAAATAGTAAAATTGTTGAAAAAATTTACACGATGGAACAAAATTTTAGAACTATCAATGGTAGACGCTGATAGATACTAATAGAAATATATCAGTGTCTATCATTGATAGATCTAAAATTTGCTATATTTTGTAAACATTTTTATTTATTTTTCTATATTCGAAAATAACCATTTTTTAAATTAAAAAAAAAAAAGAAATCAATGGGTAGAAAAGTGTTTATTAAATTTAATTTTAAAAATCGAAAATTATAAATTAAATTGGTAGGTCTTAATATTTTTTCTTTTCTTTTCTTTTCTTTTCTTTTTTTTTTTTTTTTACTTTTTAGATTTTGAAAATCAAATCTTAAGAATACTACTTTCATTTATTTCTTTTTTAAAATTGGCTTAGTTTTTTTTTTTCTTTTTGAAGTTAAATAACAAAACAAAGAAATTAATATATAGAAGAATGTTTACTAAGCTTAACTGTAAAAAATGAAAGATCCAAAATCAAATTGGTATAAAAAATTTTATTTATTTATTTATTAAATTCTTAGATTTTTAAAATCAAATGAAATGCTACTTCCACTTATTTCTTTCTTTAATTTTGTTATCTACTTTAAAATCAAAAAAATAAAAGTTTATTTCTTTTTTAAAAAAAATGTTTCAGAAAGTTGACTATGAATCCCTATATTTTATAAGATAGATGAAAATCATCGTAAAGAAATTAGAGAAAGTTGACTTAGGCGACTTAGTCTTAATCCTGAGTATATTATGAACTCTTGTTCACGAGGAATTTTCCTCTGATTTGCGTGGGTGAAGGTGGCCAATTCGCTGACCCAATATGCCTACTATTTTGGGGATAATAAAACAGAGTGGGGAGTTGGGAACATAATAGTACAAGATAGAATTCACTCCTTCCCTCTTTGAGGGTAAGTAGATGAGTGTTCTCTCAAGTGGTGTCTCTAGAACTTGAACAAAGGACTCTACCCTCTCATTGACACACCGAAGGTTAAAACGGTAATTTGACCTAGTTGGAGTTACAAACACACGTAAAGGACTACTTGTTAGAATTGGTACTATATTCATGGACACAGAAATATATCTTGCTAGTATTAGTCTATATCCATTGACATAGAAATATATCTATAATGGGAAGACTGCAGCTGTGGGTCTATAGTGAAGTGTTGATGAATTCTCTCTGTGCTATAAATGCTGACCTTTGCAAATGAGGGGATCTTCTAATAGAGCTCCTTGATGGGCTTCATGGGCTTGGGCCTGGCCTTGATTGGCCATGGGTCTGACTTTTGGAAGTAATTTAATTGGACTTAAGCCTGGTCTTTAGGCCCAATTAACTGGGCTTAGGCCTATTTTTACATTTTAGGCCCATCTTAAGCCCATATTTGGGTGCCCAACGTCCAAATTATAACGTCAAATTGGTCGAAATTAATTTTACTCAATCAACGTCTGCGACGAAAACACAGAATTTATCATCAATTTTAATTTGAGACACATGCCAACTCTTAATTGGTCACAAATTTGACGATTTCAGAATTTTGTCATTTCACACGAATATGATGTAAGCAAAATGTCAAAAACCCCTAATTTTGAAAAATAAGACATACAATCGTATTTTCACTTCAATTTTAGGTCATCCATCCATCGGACCTTAAAATCATAGAGTTCGAAAATCCAAATATTAAGAAAATAACTTAGACCAATATATATATAGGTGTGTGTGTGTGTGTGTTTAAACATTAAAATAAAGAATTCATAAAGTAAAACTTGTAACATTTATATCCCCATGGTTTAATCACGACCCTAGTGTTGTAACAAGAAAAACAATACCCAATGAAAGGGACAATTAATTTGTTTTTACCATAGTGGGCCCACCATTTGTAACTGAATTAGAAAAAAACAATATTAGCTTTGTTCAAATACTCTTCTCTTTTGTGAATTTTATGCTCTCTAATCTTATCTTCAACTTCCAACACATCCTTATCTTCTCTTTCTTTGCTTTTTTATTTTACCCTTTTCGTTAGACAATGGTAGGGTCTAGATTATCCATAATCGATTTTAAAAATGGTAATTGATGTTTTATCTACATAATTATATTAAAATTAATAGACCATTTTTTTAAATTTATTTTCAATAGATTCACTTTCTCCCAACTATCGGCAAGTTTATATTTGGTGACAAATTAGGAATATTTTCTAATGAATACGTTTGGAAGAAATTTTAGAATGTTCGAAATTACGTATGTTTTAAAATAGTGATTGTTTGGTAATGGTGTATATAGGTAAAGCCCACAGTTATTTAGACCTCGTTCGATAACTATTTAATTTTTTAAAAGTTAGACTCGTTTTCTTCAAATTTCTTTATCATAGTTTTTGTTTTTTCCAACAACAACAAAATATTTGAATTGTTAACAAAATTATTTTAAAAAATATATATTTCTGTTTTAATTTTTAAAATTTGACTTGATTTCTTAAAACAATACTAAAAAGTAAATAAAGCAAACAAAGAAATCAATGAATAAAAGTAGTTCTGTAAGTTTAATTCTTAAAAATCAAAATTTAACATAAAATGTAAATAGTTATCATTTGCCTTAATAATTTCTAGTCAATGAAGATTGATTTTTCGGTCAAGTGATTGACCAAGAAGAACGTGAAAAAAATACTAATTTCTTAGATTTTTTTTTGGAGTGATGTGAAGATTATAAAACCAATTTTAAAACTAAATGCCAATAATTCAAAATCACATTTGATTACTTTTTAAGATGAAAACATTAAAATGAATCATCACAAAAAATAATTTTATAAAATCATTTAAATAATTATAATATGTGGAGTGGAGGACTCTAATCTTCAACTCTAAAATTAAAAAAAAAAAAAAATAGAATTTTTATGCTGTTGAGTCATGTTCACCAAACTCATTTTTCTTCTATTTCAAAAATTTATCTCAAAGATGATTTTAACTTTCTCAAACTTCATCATAAAAACAAATAGGTGAGGAAAAAAAAAGTCTTAAAACATGCTTTTACACCTAATAAAAATTATTTTTTCTTAAACATTAAACACTTTTAAAAAAAAAATTCAAATCATTCTAATTCTTTAACTCCTTGATTTGATTATAGGTCTTAACAAACCGATCATATTCATTCATATACATTTTCATAATCTATTGACTTTACCCTATTTTTTATTATTTATTTATTTCCTCTAATTTAGTTGTTTCTTACATGCATATATTTTCTCTCATTCTAAATAACCTTTACCCTTTTAAACCTTAACAAATTTTTACAAAATTAGCTTAGCTTTTTTTTAAAAGAAAATTATTTCAAATTATAAAATTGTTGAAAGTATTTACGAGATGGAACAAAATTGCTGATAGATACTAGTTGACATTTATCAGTGTCTATCAGTGACATTGATAGATGAATCTATCAATGTCACTGATAGACATAGATAGAAGTCTATCAGCATCTATCATTGATAGTTTTAAAATTTTTCTGTATTTTGTAAATATTTTAATTTATTTTTATATATTTGAAAACAACCATTTTTTAAATTTAAATAACAAAAAAATAAAATCAATGGGTAGAAAAGTATTTATTAAATTTAATTTTTTAAAAAAATTATAAATTAAATTGGTAGGTCTTAATCTTTTTTCTTTTTCTAATCGACTTAGTTTTTTTTTTTTTTTTGAAGTTAAATAACAAAAAAAAAAGAAATTAATATGTAGAAGAATGTTTACTAATCTTAATTGTAAAAAATGAAAGATCCAAAATCAAATTGGTATGAAAAAAGGGTTTTAGTTATTTATTTATTTATTGAATTCTTAGATGTTGAAAATCAAATGAAACGCTACTTCCACTTATTTATTTCTTTATTTTTGTTATCTACTTTAAAACAAAAAAAAAAAGTTTATTTCTTTTTTAAAAAATTGTTTTAGAAAGTTAACCATGAATCTGTATATTTTATAAGATAGATGAAAATCATCGTAAAGAAATTAGGGAAAGTTGACCTAGGCGACTTAGTCTTAATCCTTAGTATATTATGAACTCCTTTTTTGTGAGGGATTGTCATTTGATTTACATGGGTGAGGGTGGCCAGTTCGCTAACCCAATATGCCTATCATTTTGGGATGAGACCGAGTGGGGAGTTGGGAACATAATAATACAAGATGTAATTCACTTATTACCTCTTTGAGATTAAGTAGATGAGTGTTGTTCATTAGCGGAGCACTGGTACTTAAGGAGTCAGAGGTAACCCAAGGGTAAAATAGTAATTTGACCCAGTTGGAGTTACGAACATGCTGCTTGCTGGAGTGTAGTTGTAGGTCTTTACTGGGTGTTGATGAATTATCTCTGGCTCTCGAAATGTAGAAATGCTGACCTTTGCAAATGAGGGAGCTTCTCAATTTATAGAGCTCCCTAATGGGCTTCATGGGTTTGGGCCTAACCTTTGGGCCTAATTTAATTGGACTTGAGTCTGGCCTTTGGGATTAATTAATTGGACTTAAGCGTGATCTTTAGGCCCAATTACTGTAAAAAGATTTGGAGAAAACAAATGCAATTTCCAAAGCCCAAAATCCAAAACAAACAAATTATTAACCAAAGCCTAAATTTGATGTTTAATTATAAGCAAAAGTTGTGTAGCCTATATAATTAAACACCTTTAGAGAAATCACTAAATCTACCAAACCTTACTTGAAAAAAAAAAGAAGAAAGAAATAGAATAAAAATTCATACCCTACAAAGTTATGAAAAAAAATGAACTTTAAACAATTTATTTTCGTAATAAAAATTTATATTTTTGTCGGTCAACATTCGAATTTTGATTAGTGAATGTTAAAATGAGTTGTCAAAAGGAAATCCTAGAATAGTAGGGGTAGTTATATAGCAATTAACCCAAAATTAAATATTACTTTATCATTCTTAGTTGTCATTTTGATTAAAAAAAACTTTATTATTATTTATTATGCCAAAAATATATATTTATATACTATATTAGGTGTGAAATGAGAATTACGGTTACATAAGCAGTTTGCATTGATATTTGAGATAGTTTGCATTGGTATTTTAGACAATTGGTTGATGAACGTTGCTTTTTTCTTTCCTTTGTTTTTATGTGAAACAATTATTATTTTTTAAAAATTTTTTTACAATCTATTATTACATTTTCTTTTTCTCTTATATATATATATATATATATATATATATATATGATAATTTCAAATTACCCATATTATTATTTAAAAATAATATTCCTCAAATTCTTTTGAAGAATAAGTCAAAAGAAGCATAATTAAATCCAAAATGTTACAATACAACTCTCACAATCTCACCGGTTTTCGGAATTGCATGCACGACAGACCACGTGGAAGATTTTTAAATCTATACATATGTGCGTGAGGCAAGCTATTCAAGAAACATGTGAGATCATGTTGTCTTTAATCCATTTTTTCAGAAATTTTCATTTTACATCCCTTAAATTATACCTATTTAAATCTTTAATTTTCACAAATTTACTAAAAATATAAAGGCAAAATGTATAGGTAAAGAATTTCTCCTAATAACATTTTTTTCATATATATGATAGATTTATAAATATAATATATGAATGGATATTAACAATGACACTAATGAATCGGTATATTATGTCAGCATAATAAACTTTGAGACCAATTCGTTATAACATAAAATAAAATATAAAGTTTCTTACTCAACAAAATTGACATAATTTAATTTATTTTGCTATAATTTAATTATTTATATATATATATATATAATTCCAACCAAAATGTCAAAATCTCATCTTTCAGATGTTGAATATTAAAAAAAAGAAAAAAAATCAAAGATTTTTTTTATATTTATATCAACTAAAATTTATAAAAATACAAAATAATAAATTATGAGAAGCCACAAAAACTGTCATGTTCAAATATGATATTCATATGCTTAATAATAATAATAATAATAATAATAAGAACATATGCTGAATTATATGCTAAAACTACAAATACATTATTTTTTAAATTATATATTATTTGATAAAATAAATCTATTTTAACCCTAGCCAATTAATTTGTAGAAATTCCTAATCCTATAGTATTGTATTCTACCGCTAGTTTCGCCATATATTGATTTATTTACAATATATTTGATAACTTTCTATTGACAATAATGTTTTCACCATTTTATAATACATAAAAAGAAAAAAAAAATGTTATGAGACCAACTAATTTGATATGCTTATGAAGTGTTATTTGGTTTCTTTTACAATGTTCATGTTTTTTTTATTGGAAATTAAGCATTTAAATAGAGATTTTTCATGGAAAAAAAAAACCCAAAACATTTTCATTGAATTTTTTTTTTATTAACAAAACTGAATGGCCAGCAATTCTTTGCGAAGAACACGATTTCCATAAATTTTTCACGAGAAATCTATTGAATTAAACGAAAACTTTCGTGAAATGAAAAATAAATTAGAGAATGGAGACAAAACTAGGGAAGCTTATCCTTGCCTCCACCTCTCTCCCATGAACATCTGTTAAACATGTGAATAGCTCACCTAGTTAGGACACCTACTATCGGTAAAGAGGCCAAAGTTTTGAATCTTTTTACCTCTACATGGCGTTGAGTGAATATCATTCAACAATATCAAATACACTTATTTATATATATAAAAAAAAAATAAATTATACTTTTGATTTTTCGAGCTATTAGAGTTTAATATAGCATTCTGTTCACTTTCCATCTGAAAATTAAAAGGAGAAGTTATATATATGTGTGTGTGTGTATGTGTGTATATGTATGTATATATGTATAGGTGTGTGTATATATATGTGTGTGTATGTATGTATGTATGTATGTATATATGTATGTATGTGTGTGCACTTGAACAAATAAAGACAAATGAGGCCAAAAAAATATATAAAAAAATTAAAATAAAGGTTAAAATGTCAAGTTGGAAAACTTGTGGACCAAAATACTACCAAACTCAAATCATATATTAAATAAAATTAATTTTAAAAAAGAAAATATAAATTGATTTTTTTTTTTTTTTTGGTGGTTGTAGATTTATACAAAGTAAACAAGTAAAAAGGAAAAAAAAAAAAACAAAAACAAAAACTAAGAGTGGAAAATGGAGGAGAATTTAGAGTTGTGGCTGGTTTAGAAAAGACATTTATTGTTATTAAATGTTTGGTGTTAGAATCATATCTGAACTTATTAAAGTTAAACCATAGTTTGTTTCACTGCTTTAAATTAGTTTGTCTTAATCTTCATTAGTTTTTCATAATCTTTAAAATATATATATATTAGAAAAACAAAATCCATTTCAATAGACAAGCATTTTTGTTTATTACTTTTGGCATGGTATGTTTTTTAGTAGACTGACAGACTAGCTGGGTGAAGTAGTCGAAACTAAGGTTTTTGTAGGTTGGGTTGGGTTGCATGACTTATCAAACCCAATTGTTCGGATTGTAAATATCATCAACCCAAATAAATTTTATTAAAAAGTGAACTCAACCCAACCTAAAATGAAATATTTGGATTGACGTTCATCGGGTTTCGGATAATTTATTTAAAATTTTATTCTAGAAAGAAGCAAAATATTCATATGTAAATTTTTTTTTTGAAGAGGTATTGTAATTAAAGTGTGGGTGGGGGAATCGAACCTCAAACCACGAGGTTTTAAGTATGAATATTATGCCAGTCGAGCTATGCTCTTATTAGACATATATAAAAATTTAATTTAATTATTTGCATATATTGAATTAAAATTAATATCTCAATTTCAATTTATATAATGAATCTTTTTCTAAAGTGCTAAAAACAACTATTTTCAGGAGCTTTTAGAGAAAAAAACTATCCAAAAAATAATGAAAGCAAATAAAACTAAAATAAATATATGTATATATAATTGTCGTCTATGTAAAAAATGTATAAATTTTAAAGTTAATGATGAGTTTATTGAATTTTCATAAATTTATCGATTAATCAACTATTAATAGCCTTACTTTAAAAATATTAGTAAAAAAACAAATAACAAAGCAAAAAAATTTATAGCCTTAATTTTAAAAAACCCAATAGTTATTAAACGGGACCTAAATCGTTAGTCTTCAAAATTTAATGACTAAATATGTTTTTTCAACCTTCATGTTTTTAAGTTTAGATGGTTTAAGTCGTTGCTTTTTAGGGTTACTATTTTTATAGATGTCGCGTGTGGAGACTCTGACTAGACATATTCTATAATAATATGATGTCTCGTTGTGCACGTGTCTTTTGAATATTACAAAAACAATGATCTTATCATGTCATTCAAAACCAACGTATTAGATACGTAAGTTGTCATTTTTGACTTGTTTAGAATGTCAATTATTGAAATACCATATCGTTCGTTATCAATCAAACGTATGACATAATTGTAATTATTAATAATATATTTTATATTAATAGACAGTAAAAATAACACACGAGTAACCAACAAATATTCTAAAATAATTACTAAATTTTGCTTCGTATCATCATTGTCTCTCTTTACTCCCAAAACAAGACGAGATATACCTTAAAATGAGATTAATTTAAAAAATCAGTCATTCTATTTTTTAATAATATGTTTATTATTAGATTTCACATTTGTTATATGATTCAAATACCCATTATTATTTAAAAAGAATATTCCTCAAATTCCAAGAATAAGCCAAAAGAAGAATAATTATCCAAAATATTGCCACCCTCATGTACTCACGTTTCACCATCTTCTGTAATTGCATGCATGCGAGACCATTGTGGGAGTTACAACAACAACAACAACAACAACAACAATAATAATAATAACAACAACAATAGAATCATTTATAATTTTATTAAAATAAACCTAGTTCATGAATTCGAAGCTAGATGTTCTATTCCTCCATTCCAGATATTATAAAAAAATTGGGAGAGATCGAAAATCGAATTTTTGAATTCACTAAATAAGTATATATCAATAATATATGAAAAATCTGATATTTAAATTCTTATAAAAAAGAGATAATTTAAACTTCACTCAATTAACTTAGACAAACTTGATACAGAATTATCTGGACAAATACTAAAATAGTGATCATTAGCCATGATGATCATACTTTTTTTTAATCTCTAGAAAATGCTTAAGTAGACTACTCCAAATATTTCGATTAATCCACACTTAAAAAAGAGAACTAGATTTTAACTACTCATAAGAAACTAACACACTATTATATTTTCTTTAGACACTAGATCCTAATTCATACCATCATAATATTTTTATATATATGTATATAGAGAGAGAAAATTGGAGTAACTCCCAAATTCCTCCATTATTTAGAGCTTAATTAAGAATAAGCAAATGATCATCTTCAATGTCTTCACCTTCATTATTTTGATTCTCATTTCCATTTCCATTGTTGCAGCTTATTCCAATTTCAAACAATCCTTGAAGCAACATCTCTGCATCATCATTTACATCAATCTCTACACCACCAACGTCGTCGTAGTAGCAGCCATCGGAAAACAGACTCCCCATAGGGTCCCCATCGGTCACCACCGATTCCAAAAACCACTTGGTGAGTGAAATCCATATGACTAACAATAGCCTTAACACCAACGCCATTAATATCGTTCACAAACTTCTCAATCTCACTCATTCCAGAATTGTCATTTACCCCAAAATTCCACTCCGATAACAAAATGTTCTCATCTCCATCTCCTTCAACAATAATCGTTTCCGTTCCGCCCTCCGACCATCCAGAATAAATCGCCGATTCCAACCATTAAATTTCCTCCACTCATCAAATCGCCCATATTCACTTCCGATTGAACAAACCCTAACTCCCCTGCCATATTGCTACTACTTCCCCCAATTTTGCCATTCGAATTCATCACCATATCAATAAACCATTGATCCATAAAATTCCTTCCATTATCAACCAGATCCATCTCATTGCTCCATATTTCAAGCAGATGAGAGTTTAGAAGGAACAAATTCAGTAGGAGGAGGAGGAAGACGATGAACCTGTTGATGATACTCGATTCATTTTCGGCAGTTTCTTATCCTCTCTCCACCATCCAGAACAATGCGAGCAGTTCCCATTGGTGAGTTGGGAAATATGACGATCTTGATGCAATTGATGCATCAGAAGATCGAGTTCAAGTTCTTGATTCTTCTTGATGAGTTTCTTTAGCATATCTTAAACTTTGGTGGCTCGTTCCTTGAGATATGTCTTGAGGCATTTTTGTCATTTTTTGAGAATAAACTTTTTATTTTTATTTTTATTTTTCTCAGTTTTTCTATTCTCTTGGTAAATGAATGACTAGGGGCATTTTTGTCCTTTAGTAACTAATGGTAATTAAAGATGAAAAATACACTACTGCATTCTGTATTCCACTTATCTTTCTGTAGCCACCCAATAGTCCAATCATAGTTTACCATATGATTAGAAAAGTTGTATCAGTATGATACTCGAGTGAGTTGTACAAAAATGAGTACAACACGGGATGCACCCAAGTGTATATATATGTATATATGAAAAGAGTTGATCGTGTGACAAACTATGGTTTTTTTTTTTTTACAATATATGTTGTAGGGGAGTCGAATCTCTCACTTTGAGGATAATAATACAAACACTTTGCCAGTTGAAGCTATGTTCATTTTGGCAAATTATAGTCGGATGATAAAGTAAGCTACACAAAGTTGGCTATGAATGCAAATTTTTCTTAAGGATGGATGAAAATTACTGTAAAAAGATTAGGAGAAAACAAACACAATTTTCAAAGTCCAAAATACAAAACAAACTAATTATTAACCAAAACCTAAATTTCATGTTTAATTATAAGCAAAAGTTGTGTAGCCTATCTAATTAAACTCCTTTAGAGAAATCATTAAATCTACCAAACCTTACTTGAAAAAAAAAAAAGAAAAAGAAATAGAATATATCACAAAAGCTATACAAAATTCAAACCCTACAAAGTTATAAAAAAAAAAAAAAAATTTAAACAATTTATTTTCGAAATAAAAATTCATATTTTTGTCAGTCAACATTGGAATTGTGATTGGTGAATGAAGATGAGTTGTCAAAAGGAAAATCTGGAATAGTAGGGGTAGTTATATAGCAATTAACCCAAAGTTAAATATTACTATATCATTATGAGTTGTCATTTTGACTAAAAAAGAACTTTATTATTATTTATTATGCCAAAAATATATATTTATATATTATATTAGGTGTGAAATGGGAATTACGGTTAAGTTTGTATTGATATTTGAGACAATTGGTTGAACTGTTGCTTTTTCTTTTCTTTGTTTTTATGTGAAAAAATTATCATTATTTTAAAATCTTTTTTTCTTTTTTTCTTTTTCTTTTGTTCTTATTGCCATTAATCTTTTATAATTTTAAGGCTATGAGTACCAAAGGTTAAAAATATCTTCTCTTCTTTAGTGATGAAATGTATCGAGATTTGTAATATGATTTATTTCCTTTCGTGAATTTCGAGGAAGGATTTTATCTCAATTAAACGATAGTGAATTTTATGAAAGTAATAATTTCTTTGTTTTTATGTGAAAAAATTATCATTATTTTAAAATCTTTTTTTCTTTTTTTCTTTTTCTTTTGTTCTTATTGCCATTAATCTTTTATAATTTTAAGGCTATGAGTACCAAAGGTTAAAAATATCTTCTCTTCTTTAGTGATGAAATGTATCGAGATTTGTAATATGATTTCTTTCCTTTCGTGAATTTCGAGGCAGGATTTTATCTAAATTAAACGATAGTGAATTTTATGAAAGTAATAATTTAATTGCTAAATTTTAGTGGGTAATGAACTTAAGGGTAATTGTTTTAAATGGTAAAACTCTTGAAAATATTTTTAGTATAACAAAATATTACTGTCTATCAGTGATAGATCGCAATAGACATATATCAATGGACGACAGATCACGATGGACATCAATCTCGCAGCCTATCATTGATA